>NC_041381.1:62112842-62184421 GCF_002162155.2 Triticum dicoccoides
GAGTTGCCTCGTCTTGTCTTTCTGGACCTCAGATACAACATTCTCTCCGGCCTAATCCCATCAAGCATTAGTTCTCTCGCCAAGCTCGAATACATGGATCTATCGGGCAATAGTCTTCATGGACCCATTCCAACATACCTAGGTAATTGTACTAAACTAACCTCCAGTGATCTCTCTTACTACAATTTTTTTCTACCATGCCTTGTATAGTAGGAAAACTAGGGAATTTGATGAGCCTCTCCACTTTGCAGAGTTGCCTCGTCTTGTCCATCTGGAGCTCAGATACAACACTCTCTCAGGCCTAATCCCATCAAGCATTGGTGCTCTCGCCAAGCTCGAATACTTGGATCTATCGCGCAATCTTCTTAAAGGACCTATCCCATCATTCATAGCTAATTGTACTAAACTAACCTCTCTCAAATTTTGTCATAATCTTTTGAGCAAAGGATCCATTGTAGGCAATCGGACGAGTTTACGATACTTAGATCTTTCCAACAATCTAATAAATGGTCCATTCCCTTTAACCATTCTGAAATTAGCCTCTCTAACAACGCTAGCACTTCGATCCAATCAGCTTAACGGCCTATTACCATCATAAATTGGAAATCTTAATATTCTCTCTCATCTGGATCTTTCCAACAATCGGATCATGGGTTCCATCGGAAGCATAGGAAATCTAACAAGTTTAGAGTTCTTCGATCTTTCAAACAATCAAATAAATGGTTCCATTTCTTCGACCTTCTCGAAATTGACCTCTGTTACAACACTGTCACTTGGGTCCAATAAGCTTAGTGGCTTATTACCACCAGAGTTAGGATCTCTTATTCATCTCACTCGTCTGGAACTAAGTAGCAATCAGTTTGAAGGAAGCATTCCACCTCAGATAGGACATTGCCACCTTTTAACATCGTTACTCATATCGGACAACTTTTTGACGGGTGAAATCCCACAAGAACTTGGGTATCTCACCAACCTATATGAGATGGATTTGAGTAGAAACAATTTAAGTGGTGACATTCCAGCGACCTTTTCTAATCTTCCCAGACAGGCTATGCTGATTTTAGCATATAATAGTTTGACTGGCAAAGTTCCATCTATCACAGCCTCAATCTTACTTTACCATAATAAGGATTTATGCGGTGATTCCAATCACTTAATGCCATGTGAAACACTGAAGCTTGACATGAACCACCAAAGCAGAAAACATCCACGTATGGTACTTCTTGCGTTTTTTGCACCCTTTTCCTTCGCTTGCCTCTCAATAGCAAGCATCACGGTTATTTGTAGGAGAAACAAGTGTTCAAAAAGTAAAAGGAAAAGCAAGTCTGGAGATATACTTTCAATATGGAATTTCGATGGGAAGATCGCATTCGAAGACATACTCACTGCAACTGAAAATTTCGATGAGAAATATTGCATTGGCATTGGAGGCTATGGAACTGTCTTCAGAGTCGAGCTCGAAGGCGGGGTTACCTTTGCCGTCAAGCTCCTGCATTCAATGGAAGAATTCAACGACGAGGAAACATTTCACGCTGAGATTGAAGTGTTGACAAAAATCAGGCACCGATGCATCGTCAAGCTGTATAGCTTCTGTTCACACTCCCAATGCAAATTTCTCGTGTATGACCTTATTGAGAGGGGAAGCTTATCATCTATTTTGCACGAGCAAGAGCTAGCAAAGGAGCTGGACTGGTCAAATAGAATTGCTATTGTGGCGGACGTAGCTCAAGCTCTCTCCTATTTGCATCATGATTGCGATGATCCTATTGTGCACCGGGACATAAAAAGCAGCAACATTCTTCTGAACCGAGATTATAAAGCTTATGTCTCGGACTTTGGCATGGCGAGGAAGCTGAAGCATGGTTGCTCAAGCTGGAGCACTATCTTCGCAGGGACATGTGGCTATATAGCCCCAGGTACTCATTGATGGTCTTAATCCATCCATATCCTTCGATGGTACAGAAAGGGAGAAACAAAAACTGATCATGTTTCGATATACTGGTTTTTTATAACAGAATTGTCATCCACCATGGTGTTGACCGAGAAGTGTGACGTGTACAGCTTCGGTGTGGTTGCGCTGGAAGTTGTGATGGGAAAGCACCCAGGTGATCTGCTCCTTCCGTTCTTCTGCCGAACAGAGCAGCCGGGGAAGTTCAACGATATCCTGGATCGACGCATTGCAGCGCCGTCAACCATTCATGAGAAGGATGTTATTTTGGTTGCCTTGGTGGCCTTTGCTTGTCTGCAAGTCAATCCCAAATCCCGGCCAAGAATGCAGCAGGTGTATCAGGCACTGACAAGTAGAAACCGACCGGCTTTCATGCCCATGCCCCTTCATGAAATCAGCCTGCAAGATTTGCACGATTACTGTGGCACCATAAAGAATATATGAAGCTATATAGCTAATCTCGTGTATATTGGCCTGTGTATTTGTATTTTTGGGTGGACTTCAAGGACAGAAGGACGGATAACATCCTTTGTATGTTGACTTAATATTGTTACTAGTAATTTCAGTATTGAAAATGGCATCGTTTGGCAAAACTGTTGGATGAAAATATATGCATTCCCTTTATCTTGCCATCTTCATTCATCTGAAGTAGGCGGAATCACCTTTTTTTCCATATGGTTATGTTTTTAGTGGAAACTTATGCAACAGGCTGGATGTTTAACAGGCAAAACCTGAAAGGACCGAAGCTTTTTAGCCTTTAATTTATACTCCCTCTGTTCCAAAATACATGACCCAACTTTATACTAACTTTGTACTAAAATTAGTACAAAGTTAAGTCATCTATTTTGGAACGGAGGGAGTAGATGTGATGATCCCACTTACGTATGTGCATTGCTTTCTTTTCTTAGGGGGCGGGGAGCAGGTCGGCTTTACTTGCAATAATGTTATCAGTAGCGGATCTCAAGTTCAACCTGTTTTATTCTCCGTCTTTTTCTTATAATGTTCCATTCACACTAGCTCTCACACTCCAGAGAGTGCTGACTGCTGAAGCTCCAGATTGAACTCTGAATGTAATGCCATGAACATGGAAGGAAGAATATTTGCTTTGGAAAAACATGCGTGGGTCATAACTGAAGTTGATTTCTATCCTTGTCTGGTTGCAGTTTCTGAAAACATTTTATGCATGGTTGCAGTTTCTGAATACTGGCCGGCTCTCCTTCTTTTCTTTTGTAAACTTGCAATTTCTTCAAACTCTAGGAAGCACTGCCTCGTATGGAAAGGAGACCATGATCCAATGCACATTCTACTTCACTAGTTTCACTAGCAACACTAGAAGAAGAATGACGAAAAGAAAGTACACTAAAACCTGAAGCTTCATATTTTGGGCGGCCAACTTCTCCATACGTCGATCGGGTGCTGCATTCTCAACCCTAATAATAGCATCAATCTCAGCTCTCGTGACACGCTACAAACAGTCACATTGCCCATGATGAGCACATTTATCATCTACATTTTCTCGACCATGTCCAAGTACCTGTCCAGATGGAGAAACGCCAGTCTTTGACCTTTCAAAGCATACTAAATTCAGTAACTTGCTTGAACCAAACATCAGGAAAATCATATGACACACTACTTTGTTGGGGAACGTAGTAATTTTAAAAAAATTCCTACGCACACGCAAGATCATGGTGATGATATAGCAACGAGAGGGGAGAGTGTTCGTCCACGTACCCTCGTAGACCGTAAGCGGAAGCGTTAGCACAACGCGGTTGATGTAGTCGTACGTCTTCATGATCCGACCGATCCAAGCACCGAACGTACGGGGCCTCCGAGTTCAGCACACGTTCAGCTCGATGACAATCTCCGGCCCTCCGATCCAGCAAAGGCTCCGGAGATGAGTTCCGTCAGCACGACGGCGTGGTGACGATGATGATGTTCTACCGGCGCAGGGCTTCTCCTAAACTCCGCAACGATATGACCGAGGTGGAATATGGTGGAAGGGGGCACCGCACACGGCTAAGGAACGATCCGTAGATCAACTTGTGTGTCTTTGGGGTGCCCCCCGCCCCCGTATATAAAGGAGCCAGGGGGGAGGAGGCGGCCGGCCTAGAGGGCGCGCCAAGGGGGGGAGTCCTACTCCCACCGGAGTAGGACTCCCTCTTTCCAAGTAGGAGTAGGAGAAGGGGGAAAGAGGAGGAAGAGGGGAAGGAAAGGGGGGGCGCCGCCCCCTTCCCTTGTCCTATTTGGACTAGGAGGGGGAGGGGGCGCGGCCCCCTCCTGGCTCCTTCCCTCTTCTCCCTCGTGGCCCATGTAGGCCCATTAACCCCCCGGGGGGTTCCGGTAACCTCCCGGTACTCCGGTAAAATGCCGTTTTTACCCGGAACCATTCCGATGTCCAAACATAGGCTTCCAATATATCAATCTTTATGTCTCGACCATTCCGAGACTCCTCGTCATGTCTGTGATCACATCTGGGACTCCGAACAAACTTCGGTACATCAAAACTTATAAACTCATAATAAAACTGTCTTCGAAACGTTAAGCATGCGGACCCTACGGGTTCGAGAACTATGTAGACATGACCTAAAACCATTCTCGGTCAATAACCAATAGCGGGACCTGGATGCCCATATTGGTTCCTACATATTCTACGAAGATCTTTATCGGTCAAACCGCATAACAACATACGTTGTTCCCTTTGTCATCGGTATGTTACTTGCCCGAGATTTGATTGTCGGTATCCAATACCTAGTTCAATCTCGTTACCGGCAAGTCTCTTTACTCGTCCTGTAATACGTCATCTCATAACTAACTCATTAGTTATAATGCTTGCAAGGCTTAAGTGATGAGTATTACTGAGAGGTCCCAGAGATACCTCTCCGACAATCGGAGTGACAAAACCTAATCTCGAAATACGCCAACTCAACATGTACCTTCAGAGACACATGTAGTACTCCTTTATAATCACCCAGTTACTTTGTGACGTTTGGTAGTACCCAAAGTGTTCCTCCGGTAAACGGGAGTTGCATAATTCTCATAGTTACAGGAACATGTATAAGTCATAAAGAAAGCAATAGCAGAACACTAAATGATCAAGTGCTAAGCTAACGGGATGGGTCATGTCAATCACATCATTCTCCTAATGATGTGATCTCATTAATCAAATGACAACACATGTCTATGGTTAGGAAACATAACCATCTTTGATCGATGAGCTAGTCAAGTAGAGGCATACTAGTGACTATATGTTTGTCAATGTATTCACACATGTATCATGTTTCCGGTTAATACAATTCTGCATTGAATAATAAACATTTATCATGATATGAGGAAATAAATAATAACTTTATTATTGCCTCTAGGGCATATTTCCTTCAGTCTCCCACTTGCACTAGAGTGAATAATCTAGATTACATAGTAATGATTCTAACACCCATGGAGTCTTGGTGCTGATCATGTTTTGCTCGTGAGAGAGGCTTAGTCAACGGGTCTGCAACATTTAGATCCGTATGTATCTTGCAAATCTCTATGTCTCCCACTTGGACTTGGTCCCGAATGGAATTGAAGCGTCTCTTGATGTGCTTGGTCCTTTTGTGAAATCTGGATTCCTTTGCCAAGGCAATTGCACCAGTATTGTCACAGAAAATCTTCATTGGTCCCGATGCACTAGGTGTAACACCTAGATCGGAAATGAACTCCTTCATCCAGACTCCTTCATTTGCTGCTTCAGAAGCAGCTATGTACTCCGCTTCACATGTAGATCCCGCCACGACGCTTTGTTTGGAACTGCACCAACTTACAACTCCACCATTTAATATAAACACGTATCCGGTTTGCGATTTAGAATCGTCCAGATCAGTGTCAAAGCTTGCATCGACGTAACCTTTTACGACTAGCTCTTTGTCACCTCCATATACGAGAAACACATCCTTAGTCCTTTTCAGGTATTTCAGGATGTTCTTGACCGCTGTCCAGTGATCCACTCATGGATTACTTTGGTACCTTCCTGCCAAGCTTATTGCTAAGCATACGTCAGGTCTGGTACACAGCATTGCATACATGATAGAGCCTATGGCTGAAGCATAGGGAACATCTTTCATTTTCTCTCTATCTTCTGCTGTGGTCGGGCATTGAGTCTGACTCAACTTCACACCTTGTAGCACAGGCAATAATCCTTTCTTTGCCTGTCCATTTTGAACTTTTTCAAAATTTTGTCAAGGTATGTGCTTTGTGAAAGTCCTATTAAGCGTCTTGATCTATCTCTATAGATCTTGATGCCCAATATATAAGCAGCTTCACCGAGGTCTTTCATTGAAAAACTTTTATTCATGTATCCCTTTATGCTATCCAGAAATTCTATATCATTTCCAATTAACAATATGTCATCTACATATAAAACTAGAAATGCTACAAAGCTCCCACTCACTTTCTTGTAAATACAGGCTTCTCCAAAAGTCTGTATAAAACCATATGCTTTGATCACACTATCAAAGCGTTTATTCCAACTCCGAGATGCTTGCACCAGTCCATAAATGGAACGCTGGAGCTTGCACACTTTGTTAGTACCTTTTGGATCAACAAAACCTTCCGGCTGCATCATATACAACTCTTCTTCTAGAAATCCATTCAAGAATGCAGTCTTGACATCCATTTGCCAAATTTCATAATCATGAAATGCAGCAATAGCTAACATGATTCGGACAGACTTAAGCATCGCTACGGGTGAGAAAGTCTCATCGTAGTCAACCCCTTGAACTTGTCGAAAACCTTTCGCAACAAGTCAAGCTTTATAGACAGTTACATTACCATCAGCGTCAGTCTTCTTCTTAAAGATCCATTTATTCTCAATGGCTTGCCGATCATTGGGCAAGTCAACCAAAGTCCATACTTTGTTTTCATACATGGATCCCATCTCAGATTTCATGGCCTCTAGCCATTTTGCGGAATCTGGGCTCATCATCGCTTCCTCATAGTTCGTAGGTTCATCATGGTCAAGTAACATGACTTCCAGAATAGGATTACCGTACCACTCTGGTGCGGATCTTACTCTGGTAGACCTACGAGGTTCAGTAGAAACTTGATCTAAAGTTTCATGATCAATATCATTAGCTTCTTCACTGATTGGTGTAGTTGTCACAGGAACCGGTTCTTGTGATGAACTACTTTCCAATAAGGGAGTAGATACAGTTATCTCATCAAGTTCTACTTTCCTCCCACTCACTTCTTTCGAGAGAAACTCCTTCTCTAGAAAGGATCCGAATTTAGCAACGAAAATCTTGCCCTCAGATCTGTGATAGAAGGTGTACCCAATAGTCTCCTTTGGGTATCCTATGAAGACACATTTCTCCGATTTGGGTTCGAGCTTATCTGGTTGAAGTTTCTTCACATAAGCATCGCAACCCCAAACTTTAAGAAAAGACAACTTTGGTTTCTTGCCAAATCACAGTTCATAAGGTGTCGTCTCAACGGATTTTGATGGTGCCCTATTTAACATGAATGCGGCCATCTCTAAAGCATAACCCCAAAACGATAGCGGTAAATCAGTAAGAGACATCATAGATCGCACCATATCAAGTAAAGTACGATTACGACGTTCGGACACACCATTTCATTGTGGTGTTCCAGGTGGCGTGAGTTGCGAGACTATCCCGCATTGTTTCAAGTGTGGACCAAACTCGTAACTTAAATATTCTCCTCCACGATCAGATCGTAGAAACTTTATTTTCTTGTTACGATAATTTTCCACTTCACTCTGAAATTCTTTGAACTTTTCAAATGTTTCAGACTTGTGTTTCATTAAGTAGATATACCCATATCTGCTTAAATCATCTGTGAAGGTGAGAAAATAACGATATCCGCCATGAGCCTCAACATTCATTGGACCACATACATCTGTATGTATGATTTCCAACAAATCTGTTGCTCTCTCCATAGTACCGGAGAACGGCGTTTTAGTCATCTTGCCCATAAGGCACGGTTCGCAAGTACCAAGTGATTCATAATCAAGTGATTCCAAAAGCCCATCAGTATGGAGTTTCTTCATGCATTTTACACCGATATGACCTAAACGGCAGTGCCACAAATAAGTTGCACTATCATTATCAACTCTGCATCTTTTGGTTTCAACACTATGAATATGTGTATCACTACTAGCGAGATTCAATAAAAATAGACCACTCTTCAAGGGTGCATGACCATAAAAGATATTACTCATATAAATAGAACAACCATTATTCTCTGATTTAAATGAATAACCGTCTCGCATCAAACAAGATCCAGATATAATGTTCATGCTCAACGCTGGCACCAAATAACAATTATTTAGGTCTAATACTAATCCCGATGGTAGATGTAGAGATAGCGTGCCGACCGCGATCACATCGACTTTGGAACCATTTCCCACGCGCATCGTCAGCTCGTCCTTAGCTAATCATCGCTTAATCCGTAGTCCCTGTTTCGAGTTGTAAATATTAGCAACAGAACCAGTATCAAATACCCAGGTGCTACTGCGAGCATTAGTAAGGTACACATCAATAACATGTATATCACATATACCTTTGTTCACTTTGCCATCCTTCTTATCCGCCAAATACTTGGGGCAGCTCCGCTTCCAGTGTCCAGTCTGCTTGCAGTAGAAGCACTCAGTTTCAGGCTTAGGTCCAGACTTGGGTTTCTTCTCTTGAGCAGCAACTTGCTTGCCGTTCTTTTTGAAGTTCCCCTTTTTATTCCCTTTGCCCTTCTTCTTGAATCTAGTGGTTTTGTTAACCATCAACACTTGATGCTCCTTCTTGATTTCTACCTCCGCGGCTTTCAGCATCGCGAAGAACTCGGGAATAGTCTTGTTCATCCCTTGCATATTATAGTTCATCACGAAGCTCTTGTAGCTTGGTGGCAGTGATTGGAGAATTCTGTCAATGACACTATCATCAGGAAGATTAACTCCCAGTTGAATCAAGTGATTATTATACCCAGACATTTTGAGTATGTGTTCACTGACAGAACTATTCTCCTCCATCTTGCAGCTATAGAACTTATTGGAGACTTCATATCTCTCAATCCGGGCATTTGCTTGAAATATTAACTTCAACTCCTGGAACATCTCATATACTCCATGACGTTCAAAACGTCGTTGAAGGCCCGGTTCTAAGCCGTAAAGCATGGCACACTGAACTATAGAGTAGTCATCAGCTTTGCTCTGCCAGATGTTCTTAACGTCGTCAGTTGCATCAGCAGCAGGCCTGGCACCCAGCGGTGCTTCCAGGACGTAACTTTTCCGTGCAGCAATGAGGAGAATCCTCAGGTTACGGACCCAGTCCGTGTAATTGCTACCATCATCTTTCAACTTTGCTTTCTCAAGGAACGCATTAAAATTCAACGGAACAACAACACGAGCCATCTATCTACAAACAAACATAGACAAGCAAGATACTATCAGGTACTAAGTTCATGATAAATTTAAGTTCAATTAATCATATTACTTAAGAATTCCCACTTAGACAGACATCTCTCTAGTCATCTAAGTGATCACGTGATCCAAATCAACTAAACCATGTTCGATCATCACGTGAGATGGAGTAGTTTCAATGGTGAACATCGCTATGTTGATCATATCTACTATATGATTCACGCTCGACCTTTCGGTCTCCGTGTTCCGAGGCCATATCTGTATATGCTAGGCTCATCAAGTATAACCTGAGTATTCCGCGTGTGCAACTGTTTTGCACCCGTTGTATTTGAACGTAGAGCCTATCACACCCGATCATCACGTGGTGTCTCAGCACAAAGAACTTTCGTAACGGTGCATACTCAGGGAGAACACTTCTTGATAATTAGTGAGAGATCATCTTAAAATGCTACCGTCAACCAAAGCAAGATAAGATGCATAAAGGATAAACATCACATGCAATCAATATAAGTGATATGATATGGTCATCATCATCTTGTGCTTGTGATCTCCATCTTCGAAGCACCGTCATGATCATCATCGTCACCGGCGCGACACCTTGATCTCCATCGTAGCATCGTTGTCGTTACACCATCTATTGCTTCTACGACTATCGCTACCGCTTAGTGATAAAGTAAAGCAATTACAGGGCGTTTGCATTTCATACAATAAAGCGACAACCATATGGCTCCTGCCAGTTGCCGATAACTTCGGTTACAAAACATGATCATCTCATACAATAAAATATAGCATCACGTCTTGACCATATCACATCACAACATGCCCTGCAAAAACAAGTTAGACGTCCTCTACTTTGTTGTTGCAAATTTTACGTGGCTGCTATGGGCTTAGCAAGAACCGTTCTTACCTACGCATCAAAAACCACAACGATAGTTCGTCAAGTTGGTGTTGTTTTAACCTTCGCAAGGACCGGGCGTAGCCACACTCGATTCAGCTAAAGTGAGAGAGACAGACACCCGCCAGTCACCTTTAAGCACGAGTGCTCATAACGGTGAAACCAGTCTTGCGTAAGCGTACGCGTAATGTCGGTCCGAGCCGCTTCATCTCACAATACCGCCGAACCAAAGTATGACATGCTGGTAAGCAGTATGACTTGTATCGCCCACAACTCATTTGTGTTCTACTCGTGCATATAACATCAACGCATAAAACCTAGGCTCGGATGCCACTGTTGGGGAACGTAGTAATTTCAAAAAAATTCCTACGCACACGCAAGATCATGGTGATGATATAGCAACGAGAGGGGAGAGTGTTCGTCCACGTACCCTCGTAGACCATAAGCGGAAGCGTTAGCACAACACGGTTGATGTAGTCGTACGTATTCACGATCCGACCGATCCAAGCACCGAACGTATGGGGCCTCCGAGTTCAGCACACGTTCAGCTCGATGACAATCTCCGGCCCTCCGATCCAGCAAAGGCTCCGGAGATGAGTTCCGTCAGCACGACGGCGTGGTGACGATGATGATGTTATACCGTCGCAGGGCTTCGCCTAAACTCCGCGACGATATGACCGAGGTGGAATATGGTGGAAGGGGGCACCGCACACGGCTAAGGAATGATCCGTAGATCAACTTGTGTGTCTTTGGGGTGCCCCCCGCCCCCGTATATAAAGGAGCCAGGGGGGAGGAGGCGGCCGGCCTAGAGGGCGCGCCAAGGGGGGTAGTCCTACTCCCACCGGGAGTAGGACTCCCTCTTTCCAAGTATGAGTAGGAGAAGGGGGAAAGAGGAGGAAGAGGGGAAGGAAAGGGGGGGGGGGGCGCCGCCCCCCTTCCCTTGTCCTATTCGGACTAGGAGGGGGAGGGGCGCGCGGCCCCCCTCCTGGCTCCTTCCCTCTTCTCCCTCGTGGCCCATGTAGGCCCATTAACCCCCCGGGGGGTTCCGGTAACCTCCCGGTACTCCGGTAAAATGCCGTTTTTACCCGGAACCATTCCGATGTCCAAACATAGGCTTCCAATATATCAATCTTTATGTCTCGACCATTCCGAGACTCCTCGTCATGTCTGCATCCGGGACTCCGAACAAACTTCGATACATCAAAACTTATAAACTCATAATAAAACTGTCATCGAAACGTTAAGCGTGCGGACCCTACGGGTTCGAGAACTATGTAGACATGACCTAAAACCATTCTCGGTCAATAACCAATAGCGGGACCTGGATGCCCATATTGGTTCCTACATATTCTCGAAGATCTTTATCGGTCAAACCGCATAACAACATACGTTGTTCCCTGTGTCATCGGTATGTTACTTGCCCGAGATTTGATCGTCGGTATCCAATACCTAGTTCAATCTCGTTACCGGCAAGTCTCTTTACTCGTTCTGTAATACATCATCTCATAACTAACTCATTAGTTATAATGCTTGCAAGGCTTAAGTGATGAGTATTATCGAGAGGGCCCAGAGATACCTCTCCGACAATCGGAGTGACAAAACCTAATCTCGAAATACGCCAACTCAACATGTACCTTCGGAGACACCTGTAGTACTCCTTTATAATCACCCAGTTACGTTGTGACGTTTGGTAGTACCCAAAGTGTTCCTCCGGTAAATAGGAGTTGCATAATTCTCATAGTTACAGGAACATGTATAAGTCATGAAGAAAGCAATAGCAGAATACTAAACGATCAAGTGCTAAGCTAACGGGATGGGTCATGTCAATCACATCATTCTCCTAATGATGTGATCTCATTAATCAAATGACAACACATGTCTATATTTAGGAAACATAACCATCTTTGATCGATGAGCTAGTCAAGTAGAGGCATACTAGTGACTATATGTTTGTCTATGTATTCACACATGTATCATGTTTCCGGTTAATACAATTCTAGCATGAATAATAAACATTTATCATGATATGAGGAAATAAATAATAACTTTATTATTGCCTCTAGGGCATATTTCCTTCATACTTGACTCTGAAAAGAACAGAGGAACAATCTTCTTGTCCTTCACATTCGTTGGGCATTTCCCCAAAAAATTGGCTGGGTTCAGAGATGTGCAAGACTGAGAGCAACCTTTCGCACCCACATTCTAGACATTCAGTCGGAGGGAGGCTCATCATTCCTTGGTGCATGCCAGCCGGGGCTTCTCTGTGACATGCCAGTCGGGGCGAGTGTCATTGCCAGTGGCAACAACCTATGACAAAAAGCAACATGCCTAAATTACTGAACCAACAGAAACACAAGTATTAAAATTTGTGTTTGCAGGCAACAACACATTGTAATTGAATGATCAACTCACACTCAATACATGCACTCTAAATGGAAATAGTATGCCCAAAGAGAATGACAACTATCTATATATACAGTGGCTGCATGGCGAAGATGGAGCTGCATAAGCATGTTTGACATCACATTGATATGCATCCATGCCAACTAGGAAATAACTTTACTACCTATGTTGTTTATTTTGAGACATTGGAGTGCACCAAATTCAGTCAAGTCTTATTCTTGAAATGTTCTTGGTCATTCCATGCCACTTGATATGTTTACAGTGCTGTGCTGTAGAGTGTTGTGTGGTCCATTAACATCTCTCGTGGTAATTATTATGGCTTTCTGTATCGTGGGATCGAAAGGGCTGGTTGGAAGGTAATGATAAGATGATTGGAGATTGTTAGGTGTCTTTATTCCACACTTATAGGAACTTGATTTGATTCCTAGTTCAAAAATAAGTTTAGAAAGAATTATCAGGAACTAAATTCCTCTGTCATCCAGCCTGAACCAATTGAAAGTCAGGAGGCACTTTCAACTAATCCCTAGCAGTGATAATAAAATTGTCCGACTTCAAAATGGAATGATACACTTCAGCCAAGATGCTACACTTTTACACCAAACTCATTTTAACTAATGTCGACATTAGTAATTTTCAGCATAGATGGTACAGATCAATAGTTCTTCAAATGAGTTCAGCGTGTGGACATGACAGCTATGTTGAAAAGCATGAACAAGCTAGCATGCATTTCACATGATTAAAAGTTGTGGTTAATGGTTAATACGCATATGCGGGTGCATATACCGGGGGCCACACTTAGCATTAACAATGTGCTGTTATCTAATCAGGAATTCAGGCATTGCCCACTGCCATGCTAATCATCTTGACTCGTCAGTCAATAGATTGAGGCGTCAAAGGATGACTTGTTGACTCTTTTGAGAAACTTCTCAAAATCACATATACTCCCTCCGTTCCATAATATAAGATCTTATTACATCCAATTCACATCTAATTTATGAGCAAATTGGATGTAATAATATATTATATTATTGGGACGGAGGGAGTAGTTTTTCGAAAAGCACATTCAGGTGACAGGGCAATTTTCTTTTTTCCAGAAATGATTCAGGTTTCATATATCTACAAGTTAGGGCCTGCTTGGATTATCGTTTTCCCTCTGTAAAATACTGCCTGGTTAGAAAACATCCGGTCGGCTTGCTCCAGGTGGTTGGTTCACCGTATTGGGCTTGTAATGTTTGCACTTGTATCCTCACTTACGCTCGTACTCGGCCGGTTTACGATACACGCCTCAGCCGGTGGTTTTCATTCCGGGTGGAAATAAATCATGGTTGGTATTATACACCTATTGCAAAAAAAATAAAAATTCATGACATTGCAAAAAATAAACTCATTTGCACTATGCTCCGGACTTGACGAGTTCCGCTCCTAGGGTTCCCCCCGCTCCGCCGCCGCCGCCGGCCCCCTCCCCCCACCCTCCCGCGCCTCCGGCCGCGCGTGCCGCGCCGCGCCGCGCCCCCTCCTCCCACCCGGCCCGCCCCCCGCGTCGCCTCCCCGAGCGAGGCGACCGGGGGCCCATCTCCTCGCCCTCCAGCGCCTCCCCCTCCCGTTCCCCTCCTCCCGCCGCCGCCGGCCTGCGCCACCGGGCCCTGCCCGCGTGCTGTTGGCGGCGGCGGCGGCCATCCCTTCCCCGCGCGCGGTGCCACGGCTCGGGTGGTGGCGTCCCGCGGCGATGCTCCTCGGTCAACGGTGATTCCGGCAGCGGCGGCTGCTCCTGGCGGTGCAGCTCCGGGTGGCCTAGAGGCGACGGCGCAGCCCCTTGGCGGTGCGCTGGCGTGGTGGATGGTGGCGGCGCCCGCCCGGCCCAGATCTGGGTCTGGGCGGGCCTGACTCGGTCTCGCCTGCGGCAGCTCCGGCGAGGGCGGTGGTGGTGTGGCTCGTGCGGGGGGTGGTTGAGACGGCGGCACGTCTACTGCAGCTCGGCGACGGGTGCTTCACGAGCCCCTTTTGGGCTCGGCCGGGCCTCGAGGGCCTGGTACGCTCCCCTTGCCGCGTCCGGTCGGTGACCGCCGATGGCGGTGGAGGTTGTCTCCTCCGGCGTGGCTGCTCTCGCTGCCGTTCCTCGTTCCCGGCTGCTCCCTCTCGTCCTCGTCGGTCTCGCTTCGATTACCACGGTGAGGCGGCGGTGATGATGGCAAGTCCGTGGTGGCGCACGTTCGTGGGTGGCTTGTCTGGTGGTGCGCGTCGGACCGTTCGGGGTTGTGGGTGTTTGGCGGATGGGAGAAATCCGGGCCGGCTTGCCGGCACCGACGCGGTGACGCCCGTGGGAGCCATCGTTCCTTCCTGAAGGGCGTCGGGTCTTCCCCTTCCCCACGCCCCTCCGCGTACCGGGGGAAACCCTAGGACCTGTCCGGGCAGCAGCGTCGTCGTCGTCGTCGTGTTCCTTCCTGAAGGTGCTGCTTGGTATGCGGAGGTTCGAGGTGCCTGGAGCGAGGTGGTACATCTTCGGTGGGCGCAACGGTTTTGGGTTATCATCGTTTTCGTCGATCCGACGCGTGGACATTATTTTCTCTCTTCTTTCTTTTTTGTTTCTTTTGGGCATGCTTGTGCTGTTTGCCCCAGCATTGGACTATTTGTTGTATCGGGCGGTTGCTATATCAATATAGCGGGGCAAAAGCCTTTTTCATATTATACACCTATAAGCAAAATACAGCCGTATAAAGTTACACCGAATCCAGTCGGGGCCTTAGACTCTGCACTCTGCTTCCCCTGAATCAAGGAGCCACACTGAACCTTATATTCCCTGTGGCTAATCAAGTACTCCCTCCGTCCGAAAAAACTTGTCCCTCAAATGGATCTATCTAGCATCAAGTTAGTGCTAGATGCATCCATTTGAGGAACAAGTTTAGGACAAGCTTTTTCGGACAAAGGGAGTAACCAGTAAGGCATTGAAAATTATACCAAACGAAATGTCTGTTTCTGTTTGCATGGAGACTCCTTCAGGAAAAGGGACCCTGAACTTAGCTCTGTTCTTTTGAAGGAGCACGAAAATGCTCTTCAGTACACAGTAGTGTCTGTCAAGAGACACCATCATGATTCGTGACCAAAAGTTTCAAAATGTTTATATACAGAATGTTCCCAATTTACCAAAATGTTTCAAGAGACACCAACAGGAGGTTTCAATTTTTTTGTTTTCCCTATTTATGTATATTCAAAATGTACCAAAAACAATTATAGTTGCTTATATACTAATTTTATAAAAACCTCTTCATTTATTTAAAAAAAGTTATCTTGTATTTAGAAAACATTCATCGGGTATTTCAAATCACTATTGATGTCTATTTACGAAACCTTTATCATGTATTAAAACATAGCCTTCATGTATTTGAAAAACACTCATGTGCATTTCAGGATTATTCATCGTGTAATAAAAATGTTCATTCTATATTTAAAATATAGTCGCCATGCATTCAAATAATGTTCACTGTGTATTGAGAATAATACATGCATTAAAAATATTTACAAATAAAAAGGAAACAGAAAAACATAATCAAAATAAAATAAAACAATTTGGAAAATAACTAAACAAATATGGAATAAAACTGCAAATGAAAAAGGGAAGAGTGAAAAAATTATAAGAAGAAAAAGATAACTAAAAGGCTGGGGCCGTGGGGGGCAGGGGATAAAATATGCAAAAACTGTTAAAAAACTGCTTAGCGTTATTTTAACAGTGTTTATCATGTACTCCCTTCATTCCATAATGTAGTGCGCCCGCGCTTTTTAAGATTTAACTTTGATTATAAATTTAACCAACATGTACGACTGCGGCGGGAGCAAAAATTACACCCAAAGAGTCACATCGAAGGTGGAACAAGAAGAAAAAAAGATCGACATTGTTCCTTTTCTTAGCGAGATTGAATGCATCGAACAACACATTAGGCAGCTTGAAGTTCTTGCCTCCAGAAGAAAAGTAGACATACATGTATTTTAGATTGGGATAATTAATTTGGTGCCCTTAGTTGTGTCTCACTCGGCAGTTTTACCCCTAATTTCAAAAAACCCTTGGTCTTGCCCAAGTGTGTTTGGTCCCCTTATGCTTTTGCCCTTCCGTTTCAATTCCGTCCAGTCAAAGGGGTTTGACCGTTAGTCAGACATTTTTCTGAACCATTTTGCCCCTCCTTACGCGTTGGCTCTGACCAGTCAAATAGGGCAACTGGATCAGTGGGTCCACCCGTCATAGAGCCCAGCCCCAATCCCTCGCTCCCTCCCAGATAGCGCCGCCGCCAGAAGAGGATGCGCGTCGCTCCAGCCGATCCGGCGCCTGCCCAGGAAACTGCACCACTGGACCACCGCCGGCGACGACAGCAGGACACCGCCGCCCTTCTCCTTTCTTTTCCCCCTCTATTTCTTCTCGCCTGAGCGTGCCGCCATTCTCCCGCAGGTTCAAGGCACCATGGCCATGGCGCTCTGAGCCCCAAGACGAAAAAATTGCCCATCTGCCTCGCCGCCGGTCGCGAGCACCTCCCCGACCTCCGTCCCGGCCGGATCCGGTCCATCCCGAGGCTCCCGCGGCCGGATCCACCCTTCTCTCCACCGCGCCGGCATGCCCCACGCCAATTCGGGCCCCCCTGCATCTGTCGCCGCCGGTAGCGAGCACCTCCCCGACCTCCGTCCCGGCCGGATCCGGTCCATCCCGAGCCTCCCGCGGCCGGATCCACCCTTCTCTCCACCGCACCCGCATGCCCCATGCCTATTCTGGCCTCCCCTGCATCTGTCGCCGCCCCTTGTAGTTGACCTCGCCAGACGCTGCCTCGCGCCCTCCGGCCAAGCTCGCCAACTCGCCGACCTGCCCCGACTTTCCAACGGCAATTGCTCGCCGTCGCTGCTGTTTTGCCCGGCGGCAGAGAGAGGAGACGGGAGAGGAGAGAGAGACTAATTTTTCTATTTGGCTTTTTTTTCTTTTCTATCTGGCTGGGACCCACTTGTAAGCATCATGTTTTTTCTCTTTATCTATTCATTGGACTTGTAAGGAGGGGCAAAATGGTCCAGAGAAATATCTCTCTAACGGTCAAACGCCTTTGACCAGACGGAATTGGGACGGAAGGGCAAAAGCATAAGAGAACCAAACGCACTTGGGCAAGACCAAGGGTTTTTGAGAACTAGGGGCAAAACTGCCGAGTGTGACCCAACTAGGGGTATAAAATCAATTATCCCTTTTAGATTTGCAGATATTTTTAGTTCCTAAATTTGCAGATATTTCACTCAAGCATTGATCCCCGCATATAAAGATACAACAATTGCATACTGTTAACCATTAAGGTTAGCATTGAGAAAATTATTTTAAATTTGCGATTCCTACGGATTTTCACTCTTCCTAAGTAAATAGCCATAGTAACTACGGTGCAGACTTTTGAAACAGGGGACTAGGTGCACCTGATTAGCCCAAATAAATAAATAAACAATAGTAAAAGAAAACAAAAAAAATGTAAAACCTTGTCGGAACAAGCATTGTGTAGTGTATTACTCACGTGTAAAGTTTCGAAACAAAACGACTTTTGTGGTATTCTTAGCAAAAATAAGGCAAAATTGCAAGTATAAACTGTGTGAATGGTAAGCTTAATATAGCATCGGTTTATTTTTATTCATTTCAAATACCAAAGAATTCATTTTGTCGTGAAAATTTATAGTGAGTAATAAACTGGACAATGCTTGTTCCAAGTAAGTTTCACACCTTTTTTGAGTTTTTTACTATTTTTTTTTCAAACATGCTTGTGTGGAGCAGATTGTAGGAAGATTTGCTCGCGGTCTTTCGAGGAATCAGCTCCACAATCCGGCCGAGCATGGCCTACACGGCAAGCCAAACAATCATTTTCTTTTCAACTCTTAATAATGGCATCAGTGGACTATATATCCATGTATGTAATGTGTGTGCTTTGGAGCTTGTTCCTGCAGCGCCAGGCTCAATTCAGCGGTCTTAATTCAATTTTGAAAAAAAAAGAAAAAGAAAAACTGATCAGCGATGCATGCTTGTGTCGAACAGAACGTGGGGTCTTGCGCCCGGTCCTTGGAGCATGGACTACACGGCAAGCCTGACAATCACTTTCTTTAGAACAATCAACTGCATCAACGGACTATTTACCCATGTCCTTGTATGTTATGTCCTTGCCTTGGAGCTGCAGCTGTTGCTGCTCCTGCTTGCCTTCCCACGCCTACTGATCTGCCTCAAATTCCACGCATTCGCCACTTGATTGGCAGGCTGAGGCACTTCTCCGATGAAAATCTGGCCTATACAGAAGCGGAACCCGTCCTCTGGATTCATGGACAAAGGGAACCAGCCCGTGTAACTGGACTGGTGATGTCTGCAGCACCGGGCTGCCTCATGGCCGCGTTGTGGAAATTTGGCTTCCGAGGCGTTGTAGCCTTGGTGGCAGGTTAGACAAGCTCCACTTTGCAGAGTTGTCCGTCTGGACCTTAGTTACAAAAATCTCTATGGCCCAATCCCATCAAGCATTGGTGTTCTAGCCGAGCTAGCATACTTGGATCTATCTGGCAATAGTCTTCATGGATTCATCCCAACATTCCTAGGTAATTGTACTAAACTAACCCCAATCGATCTCTCTTACTACATTTTCTTACCTTGCCTAGTACAGTACAAACACTAGGGAATTTGATGAGCCTCTCCACTTTGCAGACTTGCCTCATCTTGCCCATTTGGACCTCAGTGGCAACTCCCTCTCGGGCATAATCCCGTCAAGCGTTGGTGCTCTCGCGAAGCTCGAATACCTGGATCTGTCCAGCAACCATCTTCATGGATTTATCCCACCATCCCTAGGTAACTGTATAAAACTATCCTCCATCGATCTATTTTACTACTGTTTTTCTATCATGCCTAGTATGGTAGGAAGACTAGGGAATTTGATGAGCCTCTTCACTTTGCAGATTTGCCTCATCTTGTCCATCTAGACCTTAGGTACAACAATCTCTCGGGCCCAATCCCATCAAGTGTCAGCACTCTTGCCAATCTCCAATACTTGAATTTAAACTTCAATCTCCTTGATGGACCTATCCCAGCATCAATAGCTGATTGTACTAAACTAACTTTTCTCAATCTGTCATACAATCTTTTGTCTAATGGACTTAATGGAACCATAGGAAATCTGCCGAGTTTGCAATACCTAGATCTTTCCACCAATCAAATAAATGGTTCCTTCCCTTTGACCATTTTGAAATTAGCGTCTCTAACAACACTGGCACTTGGATCCAATCAGCTTCATGGCCAATTACCACCAGAGTTAGGATCTCTTGTTTATCTCACACATTTGGATTTAAGTAGCAATCAATTTGTAGGAAACGTTCCACCTCAGATAGGACATTGCCGCTCTTTATCGTTATTACTCTTTTCAGGCAACTTATTGACAGGACAAATACCACTAGAACATGGGTATCTTGCCTTCCTTGGTGAGCTGGATTTGAGTAGAAACAATTTAAGTGGCGCCATCCCAACGACTTTTTCTAATCTTCTCAGTCTGTATACAATGAATTTTTCATATAACAGTTTGGCTGGCAGAGTTCCTTCTATCGCTGCACACTTTGTCTCACTTGAAGGTAATATGGATTTATGCGGCGATTGGTGTGGCAATGGCATAGTTGAAACACACCAAAGTAGAAAACATCCAAGTATGGTATTTCTTGCTTTTGCTCTCTTCCCCCTTGCCTTGCTCACAATAGCAAGCATAATCATCATTTCCCGGAGAAGAAAACCAGAAAGTGCTACTATCAAAAGCAAGTCTGGCGATATAATTTCCATACGGAATTTTGATGTAAAGTTCGCATTTTAAGACAACCTCAGTGCAACAAAAAAATTTGATGAGAAATATTGCATTGGCATTGGAGGCTATGGAACTGTCTTCGGAGTTGAGCTTGAAAGTGGGGTTACTTTTGCCGTCAAGCTCCTGCATTCAATGGAAGAATTCAGTTACGAGGGAACATTCCATGCTGAGATTGAAGTGTTGACGAAATCAAGCACCGATGCATCGTCAAGCTGTATGGCTTCTGTTCACACTCCCACTGCAAATTCCTCATGTACGAGCTTATGGAGAGGGGAAGCTTATCATCCATTTTGCACGATCAATAGCTAGCAAAGGAGTTGGACTGGACCAGCAGAATTGCTATTGCGACGGACGTAGCTCAAGCTCTCTCCTACCTGCATCATGATTACAATGATCCTATTGTACACCGGGACATAAAAAACAACAACATTCTTCTGAACCGAGATTATAAAGCTTATGTCTCGGACTTTGGCATGGCGAGGAAGTTGAAGCATGGATGCTCAAGTTGGAGTACTATCTTCGCAGGGACATGTGGCTATATAGCCCCAGGTACTCTTTCATGGTCTTAATCCTTTCATATCCTTCAATGACTATAAAAATGTGTTTCGGAAGGACAAAAATAAAACCTGATTATGTTTTGATATACAGATTTCTTATTACAGAATTGTCATCTAACATGGTGTTGACCGAGAAGTGTGACGTGTACAGCTTTGGTGTGGTTGTGCTGGAAGTTGTGATGGGAAAGCACCCGGGTGATCTGCTCCTTCCGTTCTTCTGCCGAACAGAGCAGTCGGGGAAGTTCAACGATATCCTGGATCGACACATCGCAGCACCGTCAACCATTGACGAGGAAAAGGATGTCATTTTGGTTGCCTTGGTGGCCTTTGCTTGCCTAAAACAATGCAGCAAGTATATCAGGCACTGACAAATAGAAACCGCCCAGCTTTCATGCCCAGGCTCCTTCACGAAATCAGCCTGCAAGATTTGCATGATTATTGTGGTATCATAAATAATATATGAAGCTATATATAGCTAGTCTCTGTGTTTCCAATTTATATATTTTCCCCGTGTGTATTTGCATTTTGTGTGTAGAACTCAAGGACAGCAGGGTGGATAACAAGTAAAATACATCCTTTCTACATTGACTCGGTAAATTGGTACTTGTAATTTCTGTACCAAAAATTGCATATTTTGCCAAGACTTGGATGAAAATATATGCATTCCCATTATCTTGGTCTCTTTATTCAATTGAATTGGGTGGAATTGTGAAAAGTGGATGAATGCATCATTTTTTTAAAGGGGAATTGATACATTATGTTATGTGGAAACTGATGATACAACACCTGGATGTTTACCGGACAAAACTTGAAGCAACCGAAGTTTTTCAGCGCATTGCTTTGTTTTTCAACCGAAGTGTACATATGTGCATTGCTTTGTTTTTTTACTGATCAAGTATATATTGAGGAGTACAGTAAAGTAAAAGTTCCAGACGGGTTCCTGAAATCGAAATCACTCTGTGTCGCTCCGGTTTTGAGCTGAATTGCACTATAGCTGCAGGTGTGTATAGTTCACAACCTCCGGACAGTTGGAGGTGACTTTCATACGAGTAAATCAGCCGCTAGCGCTAAGGCATTTTTGAGCCAGATATATCTTTTAGAGGACATGAACCAAATCTCAAAGGTAGCACCCAACCTCATCGCGGCTGAGCTGTCAGCACTTGCAGGCCAATAATGTGCATCGTCTTTGTTTTTTTAGGGTGCGGGGAGCAGGTCGGCTTTGTTGATATACTGAGGCTTTACTTGCAACAGTGTTATTTTTTTTAGTGAAAAGGCATAAAGGCCCGACTTCGAATTAATGAAGCACCAACCGGCTAGGATACAGTGGAGCTGAATTACAAAGGCAAAGAGTTGACCAAAAACTGAAAAATACATGCAGAATCCACTACGGCCAAGAGCAGCAGCGAACAGAGCATCAAAAGAAGCTGCGATCAAGCCGACGAAGGTCTTGCACAGCCAGAACAGCATGGCCGAAGCCACCCGACGTCAACAACTGCCAGGGGTTTCCCTGTTTCAAGACTCCACCAACCCATCCTCGACGGCCAGATCTGACGGGCCAGCCACCAGATCAGCAAGATGAGACCACCGCGAGGGGTGTTAGGTAATCTTGTCATAAAGTCATGCGTGTATTGATAGTAGTTAAGCCTAAGCAAGTTAATTAGTGTTTTTGTACACGGTCTTGGACACCGTAGGTGTGTTAGCTAGCTGAGTTTGAGTATTAGTAGGTGTGTGCCTTGTGGTAGGCTGTACAGGTGTTGGAGTCGGCTTGTAGTCCGTGTACAAGTCCAGATCATGTACGACAAGGATTTTGGTCTAGTTGAATCGGTACGAGTAGAACAAGGTCGGCTAGGCTGGCTGATATATATACGTAGGCAGGGTTGTAAGATTTTGCATCGCGAGAAAAGTGAGAAATAAAGAAAAAAGAACAAGGCACGACAGGTGCCTTTGGCTAAAAGTTTTTGAGCGTGCGTGTTCGTCTACTTTGATGTGGTTGATCCTGTGGGCGAGTTTCAATAATTGGTATCAGAGCTAAATCAATTTGAAGCTGCGCTTGCCCCGGGGTGGCGACCTGCTAGCGCTTTGGGGCGGGCGATATAGTCGCTGGGTGCCGCAGCGACGAGGAAGGGCGGGCCATGAAGTCGCGGATGATGCGGCGAAGAGGAGGTTCTGGCGATCGTCGTTCAGCGGAGTGACATTGAGGAAGACGGTGGGATGTCGTCAGCAAGGTGGTGGAAGAAGATCGTTGATGGGAGTGATGGTGCCGAGGTGCGGTGCCGGAAAATCATCAAGATCGTCGTCTGCGGGGATAGATGAGTTGAGGAGTCATGTGAGTTTGCGCGACTGGTCATCATCATGTTAGCGAGTCGTCGTCGTGTCCAAGTGCTCATCTTGGTGATGATTCGTTGAAGTGGAAGCGGTGTGCACGGTGTTCCGTGAGCCATGTCCATGTCCTCGTGGAGCGTCCTGGTTGCGGCCAGTGTGGATTCAGTGTGATGCCGAAAGCGGGCGATGGTAGGCGAAGCCATCGTAAAGCGAGGAGGTGTGTGAGTAGTGAAGAGTGGATCTACTGCAAACAAGTATATTGAGTATGGTGCGGACTGAGTGCAACGTAGCGGCCAAGCAATGGCGGTGGCACAACATTATAGAGCGAGGAGGTTCTGTATGTTTCTAGGCGGGTCATACTGAGTGTATGGATATGATAGTTGAGATCAAGCTCGGCGTGTAGTGGGACAGTGACCAGTTAAGTTGTATGACGTCAAGACTGATGATGTGTCCAGTCTTGCACGTTGCACGCGTAGATGCGACTGTGTAGACTGACAGTCCGGATCATGCAATGAAGTTTGAGTATTAGTTTTTTTCGGAAAGGGGGATTACCCTAGCCTCTGCATCAGAAAGATGCATACGGCTCATATTATTAAAAAAGAAACCAGTATCAAAGTCTCCAGTATCTCAAAGTATGAAAAGAAAACAGAACGCTCATACGAGCCTAATCAAAAAGCCACAACCAGCAGGCAAACAGAATAGGAGCACTACATGCCTATCCTATTACATGACCGCCATTCAAACCGGTTGAAAATAACCCGAGCTACCATCTTCCATCGGGTAGACGCAGTAGCAAAACGCCCCTTGGCCTCCATCGGAGTGAGTAGCGACCACATACGAATCAATGGTGTGGCCCTGAAGATAACCTGCAAAAAGTGAAAGTTCGTTGCTCTGTTAAAAATCAAATCATTTCTGCAGTTCCAGACTGCCCATAACAAGGCACAAACTCTAACACGAATGTGCCTCGCTATATCCGAGTTAACCCCATCAAACCACGTTCCAAATAACATGTTGATAGAGGTAGGAATTTTGAGTATTAGTAGGTTTGTGCCTTTTGGTAGGCCGTACAGGCGTTGGAGTCGGCTTGTAGTCCGTGTACAAGTCCAGATCATGTAGGACAAGGATTTTGGTCTAGTTGAGTCGGTGCGAGTAGAACAAGGTCGGCTAGGCTGGCTGATATATATACGTAGGCAGGGTTGTAAGTTTTTGTATCGTGAGAAATGGGAGAAATAAAGAAAAAAGAACAAGGCACGACAGGTGTCTTTGGCTAAAAGTTTTTGAGTGTGCATGTTCGTCTACTTTAATGTGATCGATCCTGTGAGCGAGTTGCAACAAGGGGAAGGGCCAGGAGGAAGAAGAGCCACCTGCCGCTGCATAAGACCTCGCCGTTCACACGCCACCCATACGGCCGAAGAGGACGGCCAGCCCCCACGTTCGCCATCCACCGGAGAGATCGACGCCGCCATCTCCACCAGGGCCGCCGCCCTGGCTTCCAAAGCCCCTCACACAGACGCGAGGCAGCAGATCCACGCCGCCACCTTCACCGGAGGAGGGAGGAGAGGAGTCCGCGGCTAGGGTTTGGGTGGCGCTCCCGTGTCGCCCGAGAGGGGCGACGCGAGAGCCAGGGGGAGTGTTTCTTGTTCTTGCAATAGTTTTATCAGTACCAGATAATAGTTCACCTGTTTTATTCTGTCTTTTCTCGGAATTTTCTGTTCACATTGGCCAGTGAAGGTCTTGGACCTGAAGCTCTCACAGGCCAGATATGGCTCCTACATCTGGATCAGTTTGAGATTGAGAAGGGATTTTCTTTTACTTCGGAGGGTGCTGAAGCTTCTGCCTGAACTCTGAACGTAGTTGTCAACATGGAAGGAAGAGTATTTGCTTTGCACAAACATGGGCGGCTGTTACGCTGATATATAAACATGTTCCGCAATGTTGTTTATGGCCTACAATGACAGTTAGTGATCTGAGAATGCGCAGCTTCCTCGAATTGTAATCGAATGATCAACTCGCGATCAATGCATGTTGTTTATGGCCTACATGCTGAAATGCTGAATTACTAACATTTGCATTAGGAGGCAACACCCCATTGTAATCGAATGATCAACTCACACTCAATGCATGTGTGCTCTCTAAATGAAAATAGTGCCCAAAGAGAACTGCAACAATCTATATATACACCGTGGTTGAATGGCAGGAGATGGAGCACAGGAGCAGTATAAGGTGCTTGGAATTATTATGATATGCATCTGCTGTTGGAAATCATTTTCTTAAAAGACTTGGATAAACAACAGTTTTTTGACCTGAGTTTTTATTTATTTTGAGATATTGGAGTCCACCAAATCCAGTGAAATCCTTGGTCGACATGCGCTTCTCATTTCGGAAAACAATTCCTAGTTATAGTCCAGTTTTCCCGTCCACCTTTTTGAACAGTTATGTTGGTACTCCGTGTGAATTTATTTGGCAAGAGTTCTGAAACGAGGGCATTAGTCTGTGACCACTTTCCGTACCACTTGATTCTGCAAGAGGTTCGGAATGGGTGTAAAGAGTGTAGCAAGAGTTGACATGCGTGTAATTTGTAGAGAAGAATGTGAGTGACAAATTTGGTACCCCAAAATGCATAGGACCCGCCGTTTCTTCTAGTCAAATGGTTCTTCTCGACTAGCACTCCATCATGAGTAAAAAGGAGTACTACCTGAAACAACTGTGAAGTGCCTCGACTTTACCTGTAAAAAATGGAATTTTAAATACAATTCATAGCGATGCCCAAATAGTTTCATTCGTATGACATCTCAGCACATTACGGCTGCAACTGAATATTCAACTTGATCCCTATTAACTATTTTTAGAAGTAATTCGTACGATAACAGCAGGATGAAAATTGAACCAGGACAAAGAAATAAACAAATTCAGTTTCACATAAGTAGGTCGGTGCGGTACCATGCTTGCCTTACTATGGAGCCGATCCTGTTTGCCTTACCATGGCTTTCTTGTGCCTCAAATTCTACGCAGCCGCGAGTGGATCGGCAAGCAGAGCCGCAGCGGCACTTCTCATCTGGACTCATGGGAAAAGGAAAGAAACCCGTGTAAGAGCAACTCTAGCAGACCTGTAAAACGCCCTGACCCGCAAAATAACCGTCAAAATACGGGCCGGCGCGGAAAATCCCACCCGAACAGACCTCGCAAACGCGGCCGGCCTATAAAAATTTTTGAGGGGCGCGGCAAAATCTCAATCCCAACCCGTGAATACGTAGGTTTCCGCCTCGTCCCTACGGTGCCCCGTATCGCAGAAAAGCGGTTGGCGGGAGGGACATTTCAGCCCGCGCCCTTTCCCCACCTCCTTCCGCTGTCGGCCGCCATTGGTTCCGCCCGTTCGCCGCCGGCGATTCTGGCCAAATCTGTCGGTGGAATCATGCCGCAGGGCGCGTCCCCCACCCTCCACCACTGATACGTTGCACCCTCTCGATCCGGCGAGACGAGCCGCCCCTGGTCGCCGTCGCCGCGGGGGATCGTCTGCCCTTGAGTCACCCCTAGTCGCCGCCCGGGATCGCCCGCCCCACGAGCCGCCGATGAGTGCTTGCTTGTGATTTGTTTCGAGCGTTGCACATAGTTGTCTGACGCGCGCGTCCGATTTTTGTTCATGTAGATGGAATTGAGCCCATGCGAGAAGTTTTTGCTCGACGATTCGTCCGATTCGGACGACTCGGATGTTGAGACGCTGCTTGCAAACTATCGACATCAGAAGTTGGTGATGGCCCTTGCCGTGAAGGAGCACGAAGACAAGAACCGAAAGAGGCGGCAAGGATCGACCGTCGGCCGTCTTTGCATACCTCGAAATCGCCATCTCGGGAACGAGATGTTGATGCAAGACTACTTCTCGGAGAATCCAACATATCCACCGCACCTCTTTCGGAGAAGGTACCGAATGCGCCGACGTCTCTTTGTGAAAATTGTTCAAGTTTGCGAGGAAAAATGTCGTTATTTTACTCAAAGAAGAAATGTCGTGGGCTTAAAGGGATTTAGTGCATATAAAAAAATCTCGGCAGCTATGTGTGTGATTGCATACGGCGTTCCGGCTGACTATGCCGATGAGTACCTTCGCATTGGCGAAGATACCACAATTAAGTCAGTGCGTAGGTTTGCCAAAGTGATCATCCGTGTCTTTGGTGCTGAATATCTTCGGGCACCCAACAAGAATGAAATAAAAAAATGATGGCATCTAGTGAGAGGAGAGGTTGGCCTGGCATGCTAGCTAGCATTGATTGTATGCATTGGAATTGGAAAAATTGCCCGAAGGCATGGCAAGGAATGTATTGTGGTAACTCCCGTGATGCAACAATTATGCTAGAGGCCGTAGCATCCGAGGATTTATGAATTTGGCATTGCTTTTTTGGTATGCCGGGAACTCTCAATGATATCAATGTGTTGCAACGGTCTCATTTGTTTGCTAGGCTTGCTAGTGTTGATGCTCCTGCTTGCAACTACACTATCAATGGGCATGAATACACAAAGGGGTACTATCTTGCAGATGGTATATACCCTCCTTGATGCATATTTGTCATGAGCATCAAAGAACCCAAAACTAAAAAACAAGGTGAATTTGCAAGGGTGCAAGAGGCAGCCCAAAAAGACATTGAAAGAGCATTCGGGGTTTTGCAATCGAGGTTTGCCATTGTTTGTGGTCCTCCCCATTTTTGGGACAAGCAGACCTTGAAAGACATCATGACATGCTGTGTTATCCTTCACAATATGATTCTCGAAGATGAGAGAGGCATGAACTTGGAGTTCTTCTACGACAATGTGGGTAGCCATGTCAAACCAATTAGAGACCCTAACCGCATTAGAGCTTTTCTTCAGACATACAGAGAGATTGAAAATGCAAACAGCCATTTTCAGCTTCAGGAGGATCTCACCGAGCGCTACTGGCAAAGGGCTGGATAGTAACAAAACTCATTTTTCTATTCATTCTTATTCAATTCATGTGTATTTGTATTCGGGACAAGTTTATATTGCATTATTTAGTTTGCCCCGCTGATTTGAATAATTATTTGTAATTTGGACGATTGTTGTACTGTGCTGGTACTGATATTTTATTTGAACATTTTTTTTGTATTTTTGTGGTGTGGTATTGATATTTGCGGACCTAGAGATGCTCTAACTGGACCAGAGCATGTCACTAGCCAAGCTGCCCCTCCCACTTAATCAAAAACTAAAAAAGGTCCTATGTCATTCGACGTGGGTCCCACATGTCATCTTCTCCCTCTCACCTTCTCTATTCTCCCCCTTCCCCTCCCCTCACGACGGTGCCTCAGTGGCCCCACCTTCCGCATCTCCCATGCCGCCCCCTCTGCCCTACGCGCCGCCGCGCCCGCGAACTCCCCCGCCACCTCCCTCGAGTACGCAAGCTGAGCAGCCTCATATCGCCGGCGTTCGCCTTACCCGATGACCTCACCCCTCTCAGTCGGCTCCGGGAAGTGGAGGACTTCGGATGGGAGTTGCCACTACCACAAGCAGGTAGCACTCCCAATGTGCGCGGCTTGCTCGATCGAGTCAAGTCGCATTCTCTTAACAATCCGATTCAATTGCTAATTACAGGTTGCGAGGAATCAACATTCGCGCCCCATGGGCACCTCAAGGGTTAAATCAAAGGTGAAGGAAGAGAACGTCCTTCATTCTAACGGGCCAGCAAATCCAAGGTTATGTCTCTACAAATACAAGGGGTGTGGCGTGTCTTGAATCTCAAATCAGATATCACCGGTTGCTTTTCCTTTTCTTTTTTTGAAGCAGTCACCGGTTGCTATGGGTATGCATATGTTTCTTCTCTTGGATTGTCTAGATTAACATATTCCAGAAGGAATGATATATAGTGACCTGCAGCACCGGACCCAGACTCAATTCAGGACTCACGACCGGTGGTGGTCAGTCATTCAGACATTCAGTTTTGGAGAAAAAAATGGTCACTGATGCACGCTTGTGTGGAGCAGAATGTAGGAAGGCCTTGTGCGCGGTCCTTGGGGGAATCAGCTCCACAACCTGGCCGAGCATGGTCTACACGGCAAGCCTCGCAATGACTGGTTCTAAAATATTAATGACAACAACAGACTGTATACATCCATGTATGTAAATGTGTGTGATTTGGAGCTTCACCTACACTAGCCCTGCACAACATGAGCCTTCTCCTAGCATTGGAGCCGCTGCTCTTCCTGCTTGCCTTCCCACACATTTCTTGTGCCTCAAATTCCACACATTTGTCGCT
Organism: Triticum dicoccoides; assembly: GCF_002162155.2. NCBI lineage: Eukaryota > Viridiplantae > Streptophyta > Magnoliopsida > Poales > Poaceae > Triticum > Triticum dicoccoides. Next base: position 62,142,452 of record NC_041381.1, read on the forward strand.
GGATCGGCAAGCACAGACACTTCTCCGATGGAAATCTAGCCTAAGCCGTTGGTCTTATGCTCTGGAATCATGAAGGAAGGACATCAGCCCCTGTAACTGGACAGGCGTTACCTGCAGGCTGCAGCAACGCCATGCTGCCTCGTGGCCGTGACCAGGGTGATGCTTCCCTAGTTGTATGGGAGATTTCGCTTCCGGATTGTGGCCTTATTGGCAGGTTGGACAGGCTCCACTTTGCAGACTTGCCTCATCTTGTTTATCTGAACCTTGGATACAACTCTCTCTCGGGCCCAATCCCATCATGTATTGGTGCTCTTGCGGAGCTCACTCACTTGGATCTCTCTTACAATGGTCTGAACGGATCTATCCCACCATCCATAGGTAAATGTTCAAAACTAAGCTCCTTTGATCTTTCTTACAATCAAATAAATGGTTCCATCCCTTCGACCTTGTTGAGATTGATCTCTGTAAGAACACTGGCACTTGCATCTAATCAACTTACCGGCCTATTAAACACTGGCACTTGTATGTTGACTTGGTATTGCTACTAGTAATTTCAGTATTGAAAATCGCATGGTTTGGCAGAACCGCTGGAGGAAAGTATATGCATTCCCCTTATCTTGCCCTCTTCATTCATCTGGAGTAGGCGGAATCACCTTTTTTACCATATGGTTATGTTTTTTAATTGTCAATTTTTTAAAAAAAGGAATAGATCAATAGATACAGTATGTCTTACTGGAAACTTATGCAACAGGCTGGATGTATAACAGGCAAAACCTGAAACAACCGAAGCTTTTTAGCTGTGACGATCCCACTTATGCATGGTCGTCTTTACTGATAAATTTAGGCTTTACTTGCAATAAAGTTATCAATACCAGATCTCTAGTTCAACCTGTTTTTATTCTCCGTCTTTTCTCATAATTCTATTCACATTAGCCAGTGAAGGTTTTGGACCTCACGCTCTCACACTCCAGAGGGTGCTGAAGCTGCAGAGTGAACTCTGAATGTAGTGACATGAACATGGAAGGAAGAATATCTGCTTTGGACAAGCATGCGTGGGTCATAACTGAGCTTAAGAGTTCCTGGAAACATTTTATGTATAGTTGCAGTTTCTGAATACTGCCTAGCTCTCCCTCTTTTCTTTGGTGAACTTGCAATTTCTCCAAACTTCTCCATACGTCGATCTAGTGCTGCATTCTCAACCCTAATAGCATTAATTTGAGCCCTCATAGCATTAATCTCAGCTCTCGTAGGGTCAATTCGTCGCCGCATTTCTCACCACACGCTACAAGCAGCCACATTTGCTGAAGAAGAAGCGCTAGTCTTTTTGAAAAAGGCTTTCGCCCCGCTTTATATATAAAGCAAACTGCCACAGAGTTCGACGCGGGGGCAAGCAGCACCGGATCAACGAAAGCTGAAGCATCCCACAACCGCTGCGCCCACCGAAAACATCCACCACGCTCCAAGCCACCGAGTCGCCGCGTACCAAGCAACACCTTCAAGAAGGACCGCGACGACGACGACGCTACTGCCCGGACGAATCCTAGGATTTCTCCCGGTACGCGGAGGGAAGAGGAGAGGTACTCCCGACACCCTTCAAGAAGGTTGATGGCGCCCGCGGGCATCACCACGTCGGTGCCGGGCAGACTCGAGAGGGATTTCGCCCTACCCCTCATACCCACAACCCAGGAAAACTGGGGCTCCACCATGCCAACCGCCCACCAACCTGCGCCACCACAGTCACGAGGACACCACCGTGTTCTCTCCACCGCAGACGCTACGAAGCCGGCCGAACCAAATGAGGTCACCGACGATAGGGACCGGGAGCACCACAGCCACGTGGGAGGGGACAACCTCCACTGGCACAAGCAGTAGCAGACCGGACGCAGGAGTAGGAGCACGTTGGACCCCTTGCCGAGCCGGGCCCAGATAGGTCCCGTTAAGCTCCTGCCGCCGCGCTGCATCCGACGTAGCGTAGAGCCGCCGATCCCAACGTCCGCGCCTCTGCCTGCCCAGCCGGAGGCGACCCGCCGAAGGCCATACCAACCCGCCCTGACCCAGATCGGGCACAAAAGGGCCCGAATTTGGGCTGCAGGGCTCTGCCGGCCAACCCCCGCAGCTAGCCGCCACCGCCGCCAAAGGGCCGAGCCGCCGCCGAACCTGTGCCCGATCTACACCGGAGCACCACCCGTCGAGGAGAACCGTCGCCGGAGGGGAATAGGAAGAGGGCCGCCACCGCCGGCCGTGCCACGACGCCGCGCGGGCAACACCCAGCCGCGCCAACCGGCAGCAGCGGCAGGAGGAGGGGCGGGAGGTGGGGGCTGGGCGCGAGGGGAGAGAGGGCCGCCTCGGTTCCAATTCAGCTTGCTCCGAGATATATTCTGCTTCGTTATTTCACAGAAGAAGAAAGTTGATATGAACTGGTTGCACGCTGTGCAGGAATCCTTCGGAAATGGGTGAACAAAACATAGTAAAATTTGTACGTACATATTCTAGAAGGAAAATATCTGTGCTACTGCTACTGCATAAGAAAATTCGCTTTTCATTAACAAAGACTATTGTTTTGTTTTCTGTATCTATAGTTTCGCATTGGTTAGAGAACTCCGTTTCATTTATAATCTGAACATCAAGTGGAGTGATAGACTGGCCGGTAAAGGAGATACCCTATGCCAATAAGCAACATGCCTAATTACTGAACCAATGGAACCACGAGTATTAAAATTCCTATTTGCAGGCAATATCCCATGTAATCGAATGATCAACTCACACTCAATACATGCACTCCAAATGGAAATAGTATGCCCAAAGAGAATGACAACTATCTATATATACCGTGGCTGCATGGCGAAGACAGAGCTGCAGAAGCGTGTTTTGGCCATCACATTGATGTGCATGCCAGTTAGGCAGCAATTTTATGACCTATGTTGTTTATTTTGAGACATTGGAGTCCACCAAATTGAGTCAAGTCTTAGTCTGGAAAGCAATATTCGGATGTAGACCAAGTCCACTTTCTTCATTAGTCATGACCACATTCCATGCCACTTGATATGTTTACAGTGTTGTGCCCTATTTAAAAATCTTCAGCTGCAAGTCGAGACAGAAGCTCTTCGTTTCCTCATTCTCTCTGATTTGAAATTGTGGGTGATGGCAGATGCACAGAATTATGTGCCTAGTTATGTTTTGCCTTATATTTAGGCTTTGTTCTCATCGTGATTATATTATGTATTCTGGACATGGGCTTGGTCCATCTTTCTTCTCTATAAAGTTTACATGCAGTTCTCCTGCATGGTTCGAAAAATATTAGGTGAATAGTCTTTCTTTGTGCACTGGTTTTCAGTGGAGACATGTGTGTATGTTTGTGCTACCGCCCTAGATTGTGTGAATTCTTGTAAGCTATAAGTCTATGGTATGCATTTTGCGCACCAAGTAGAACACGTCTCTAGAGATCTTGAGATGTTCTTCTGCGCTCCCTTAACTATCGGGGATGAGAAGTTTGAAATGGGTGTACTGAATATCAGGAAGTTTGTAAGTATAAGGGAATAATCATTGCTATAGCACACACGCGAGTTCTGTCTTCCACTATTATGGCTTTCTGTACCGCCGGATCGAAAGGGCTTGGTTGGAAGGTAATGATAGGATGACTGGAGGTTGATTAGGTGTCTTTTTTCCACACTTACGACAACTGGTTTGATTTTTAGTTCAAACAACAAGCATGAACCAATTCAAGTCAGGCTACATTTTTAATTAACCCCAACACCGATAGTAAATTTGTAACACTTCAAAACGTAGTGCAATTTTCAGCACAGATGGTACACTTTTACCCTGTGCTCATTTTAACTAATGTCGTAAGTAGCAATTTCTCAGCATAGATGGTACAGATTGAAAGAAAAGAAGCGTATGCTTTTGTGCAGGGACGTGTGCGTGTTATATATAGCGAACAGATTACAATGGCGCAGGTTGTTGTGTGGCTTGACCCCTCATCCAAGTCTATACAAGATAAGGATCTCCAACTACAACAACCTGCCAGGATTACATCTCACGCACGCACACACGCGGTTACATCATCGTGACAATGTCACGCTACAACTACAACTATATCATTTAACATCCCCCCTCAATCTAAACGTGTCAAGGTTGAGATTGTTCTTAAAAGCTTGTAGTTGTCGAACCTGCAATGGTTTTGTAAATCCATCTGCCACTTGATCTCCTGTTGGGATGAATCTGACCTCCAACAATTTCCTAGCAACTCTTTCTCTGACAAAGTGAAAATCAATTTCTATGTGTTTCGTCCTTGCATGAAACACTGGATTGGCAGAGAGATATGTTGCTCCAAGATTATCACACCATAAGTAAGAGGTGTGTGACCTCTTTACATCTAGTTCATCCAACAAAGTTTCCATCCACATTACCTCACTTGTTGCATTGGCTAGAGACTTATACTCAGCCTCAGTGCTAGAACGAGAGACTGTTGCTTGTTTCTTTGCATTCCATGATATAAGATTGGACCCAAAGAAAACAGCAAAACCACCAGTAGACCTTCTGTCATCAGGACATCCTGCCCAATCTGCATCAGAGAAGGCACTTACAGTAGTTGAGGGTGACTTACATATTTTGAGTCCTGTACTAGCAGTTCCTTGGACATATCTCAATATCCTTTTTACAGCTGTCCAATGTAGAGAAGTGGGTGAGTGCAAAAATTGACAGACCTTGTTAACTGAGAAAGAAATATCTGGTCGTGTCAAAGTTAAGTACTAGAGTGCACCAACAACACTCCTATATTTAGTTCCTTCCTCTGCACTCAACAGTTCTCCTTCATGCAACGACAATTTTTCTGTTGTGGATAAAAGGTGTACTAGATGGTTTACAGTCTTTCATACCTACTCGCTTGAGTATATCCTTGGCATATTTTTCTTGAGTCAACAGTATACCATCCTGTATCTTGTTTACTTCGATGCCAAGGAAATAGTGCAATTCTCCCAAGTCTTTGAGAGCAAAGTCATTTTTCAAATTTTTAAGCAAAGCTGAAGTAACTTCTTGAGAGGAACTAGCAACAATTATATCATCAACATACACAAGCATATAAATGGTCACCTTTCCTTTCTTGAAGAAGAACAAAGAAGTGTCTCCCTTTGAAGGTCTGAACCCAAGCTGTTGCAGTTTTGTGCTTAGTCTTGAGTACCAAGCTCTAGGTGCCTGTTTCAGACCATACAATGATTTGTCTAATCTGCACACATGTTGTGGCTTGGTGGTATTCACAAAACCAGGTGGCTGCTTCATATAGACCTCTTCCTCGAGAACCCCGTGTAGAAACGCATTCTGTACATCCAATTGGCGAAGGCTCCAACCTCTAAAGACAGCAATAGACAAAACAAGTCTGATAGTAGCTGCTTTAACAACAGGACTAAACGTGTCCTCATAATCAATTCCATAGCGTTGTTTAAAACCTTTAGCAACTAATCTAGTCTTGTATCTATCTATAGTGCCATCTGAGTTTCTTTTAATTTTGTACACCCACTTGCAGTCTATTATATTTCTTCCTTGTCTAGGTGGAACTAAATGCCAGGTTTGATTTTTCATAAGTGCATCATACTCAACTTCCATAGCATGTTTCCAATTTTCATTGCCTAGAGCTTCTGCTAGATCTTGTGGTTCTGTAGCAGCAGCAGCAAAATTCACAAATCTGAAATTCTTGTCATACCTGATCGTGCCATCCTTTGGAACCGATGGTTTAAAAATACCTCTTTGTGACCGGGTACTTGGACGTGTAGGAATAGTGGCCGCAGACGATCCTGGTGCTGCAGAGGATCCTGCTCCTCGTACCGACAGATCCGTCAGAGGATCCCCCTCGGCTGTCGCGCGATCGGGCGTGGGATCGCGCGCCGGATCTGGCTGTTGTGTGGGCGACACACGCCCTGGAGACCGCATGCCAGCGCAGTGGGCCAGGCGCGGGCGAACCAGCCGATCGGCGACAACTGCCGCTGGGGACCGCGCCACAGTCTGGTGCGCCCGACCGCTCGGCAGACGTGGGCCGCGTGTCGCACGCAGAGGGGCTGCCCGTGCGTGGAGGAGGCAGATCCTCCTGGGAGTCTGCGCGCATGATTGGGGCGCCGGATCCTGCGCCGCTGGATCTCTCGGGATCGGCGGTGGCAGGAGAATCCATCTCGTGTCCCGTGCTGGTTCCCTTTGGCGTGATATGTAGCATAAAATCACGCTGTGTAACAGCATTTTCTGCACCATTTTTGCTGCCTGTTTTTGCACAAGGACGATCAGGGTCAGTAGCACTATTAATCTCATGATCACCAACACATTCTCCCCCTTGATCAGTGGGATTTAAGAGCTCCGGTGGAAGCAAGAGAATTTCAGCGCGAAGACGAGCACCCGCATTAGGATGTAGTTCAGAAAAGGGAAAACATGTTTCATCAAAAACTACATCACGAGATATGTAAACTCGTCCAGTAGGAATATCTAGACATTTGTAGCCTTTATGAAGGTTACTATACCCAAGGAAGGCGCATTGTTTAGAGCGGAATTGGAGCTTATGTGTGTTATACGGCCGAAGATTAGGCCAGCAAGCACATCCAAAAATACGGAGAGAGGAGTAGTTTGGGGTTTCACCAAATAGTTTAGTGAGAGGTGCTTCAAAGTTGATGACTTTGCTTAGCATCCTATTGATGAGATAGGTAGCTGCAATGAAGGCTTCATCCCAAAATTTTAAGGGCATGGAAGCTTGAGCAAGTAAAGACAAACCAACTTCAACTATATGACGGTATTTCCGTTCTGCCGAGACATTTTGTTGATGGGCATGAGGACAGGAAACGTGGTGAGAAATACCAATTTTTGTGAAGAAGGAGTTCAACTTGACAAACTCCCCTCCCCAGTCGGTTTGAAGGGCAAGGATTTTTCGATCAAACTGTCTTTCGACAAGTTTTTGGAAGTCATGAAATTTTTAAAAAACTTCAGACTTATGTTTTATAAGATAGATCCATGTGAACTTACTGAAATCATCAATGAAACTAACGTAGTATTTCTTTCTTCCTACGGTTTCAATGGCAGGACCCCAAAACATCAGAGAAAATAAGTTCCAAAGGAAATTTTGATTCACTCATAGATTGAGGATAAGGCAGCTGGTGACTTTTGCCTTTCTGGCAGGCGTCACATACAAGTTTATTTTCATTACTACTAGCACACGGGAGTTTATTTTCACTAATGATCTTCCTAACAAGGATGGAAGATGGATGACCAAAACGTCGGTGCCACCAATCCGAAGATGGTTTGGTGACACTTAGCACTTGCTTCTTGACGTTTGTCCCGATGTGCTTGACAGGGTAGAGGCCTCTCCTACCCCTGCCTCGAAGTAGAACCCTCCTCGTTTCCAGATCCTTGACAAGAAAAAAGTGAGGGTCAATTTCAACAAAGGTATCATTATCAAGAGCAAGTTTGCTTGCTGAGATTAGACTTTTTGTGGCCTCCGGAACATGAAGAACATTGTTGAGATATAGATTACGATCCGGGGTTGAAATAGTTGTGTGACCAATGTGATCAATAGACATACCTGACCCATTGGCTGCATGAATTTGATTGTTGCCGGTGTACCTCTCCCGGACGGTGAGCTTCTCCAGATCGCTGGTGATGTGGTCAGTGGCACCACTGTCCATGTACCAGTTGGTGTCCACCCCATACTGCGGTGCAGTCATTTTCGCCGAGCGCTCTTCTCCTCCCTGGTAGGCGGAGTCATAGCGCTTCCAGCACTTCCACGCTGGATGACCCACCTTGCCGCAGATCTGGCATGTCAGCTTGGTGGTGGGATTGTTGTTGTAGTTCCCACCCCTACCGCTGCCGCCGCCACGGTTGGGTGGTTTGGAGAAGTTGCCACAGCCGCGGTCACCGCCGCCGCCGCCTTGCCCGCCGCGGCCGCGGTCACCACTGCCGCCGCCGCCGCCGTTTCTGTTGTTGGAGCGCCCACGCCCGACTGCGTTTGCAGACGACTGGGAGGACCCGCCACGAAGATTCATGCGGGTTTCAAAGCTCAGGAGCTGCGAGTACAACTCCGGGACCTTGACTGGCTCGACCCGAGAGCACATGGCTGACACCACGGGGTCTAACTCCTCATCTAGCCCAGCTAGGATGTGGGACACCACGTCCTCTTCATCCACCTTCTTTCCTGAAGCAACGAGTTCATCACAGAGAGTTCTAACCTTACCAACGTACTCAGTGATCGTGGAGTTTCCCTTCTGAAGATTGGCGAGGGCGATCCTGACGTTGACGGTTTGCGCTCGGGTTTGCGATGTCAGCATCCCCTGCACGGTATTCCACAGCTCCGCTGCGCTGTGGCAAGTTGCCACTTGGACGGCCATCTCGCGCGGCAGCGTGGTCAGTAGGTACGAGAATACCTGCTGATCGCGCGCATACCACACGCCCAACTCCGGGTTGGGGCCCTGGGACTTGGTTTTTCCCATCGGCGCCGGTGACCTCAATGTCGTGGGCGGCACCTCCTACTCGACGTCGAGGAACGATGCCATCCGCGCTCCCTGGATGGCCGGGAGCACGGTGGTGCGCCATAGCGGCTCGTTCCCTCTCATGAGCTTCTCTGTTGCGATGTGTGCAAACGGCAACGAGGGGAAGGAGTTCACGGAGGAGCTTGCCATGGATGAGTTCGAGGTAGGCTCTGATACCATGAAAGAAAAGAAGATTGGAAGCGTATGCTTTTGTGCAGGGACGCGTGCATGTTATATATAGCGAACAGATTACAATGGCGCAGGTTGTTGTGTGGCTTGACCCCTCATCCAAGTCTATACAAGATAAGGATCTCCAACTACAACAACCTGCCAGGATTACATCTCACGCACGCACACACGCGGTTACATCATCGTGACAATGTCACGCTACAACTACAACTATATCATTTAACACAGATCAGTAGTTATGCAAATGAGTTCAGTGTGAGTACAAGACATCTATGTTCAAAAGCATGAACAAGCATGCATCTCATGATTAAAACATGTGGTTATGGATTAATATGCAGAGGCCGGGGGTAATCCTCCTTTTCAAAAAAAATATATACGGAGGCTCACGCTTAGCATTAATAAATGTACTGCTATATAATTAGACATTCAGGCATTGCCCGTTGTCTTGCTGATCAGTTTGACTCGTCAGTCAGTAGGGCAGAGGCAGGAAAAAGATTGGAGCATGCACCAGCATCGACGAGTCAAACTGACCAGCAAGACAACGGGCAACATGCCTCGAGTCATAGCTTGTCCTGCTGATGATATTTAGAGCAACACGCCTCGAGTCATAAACAACAGGCTTGTCCTCACAAAGAGAAAATCAGAGTCATAGCTTCAGAAACGAAACAATCTTGGTCCATTCGATTTTCAAAATGGGTAGACATGCTTCGTAAGGAACAATCATATTGGCTGCAAAAGCAGTAAAAAAACATACTAAATGTATGAACAAGTACCTGAACCTTGTTGCATTGTGTAGTTTTTGTGTGCGTGTCAGAATGGTTTTCGCTTGGGAGAAGTGTGTTAGGCCGATTGACTAAATTGTACTACGTAACATGGAGGCGTCAAAGGATGACTCGTTACCTCTTTTGAGGAACTTCTCAAAAGCGCATCAAGGTTTTCTGAAAAGCACATTCAGGTGACAAGGCAACATTCTTTTCTCCAGAAACGATTCATGTTTCATCTTGATCTACAAGTTAGACTCTGCACTCTCCTTCTCCTGAATCAAGGAGCTACACTGGACCTGTAAAAGAACATTATATTCCTTGTGGCTAATCGAGTAACTAGCATTTACAATGTCATTTTCTGTTTGCCATTGGGTGGAGACTCCTTCAGGAAAAGGGGCCCTGAACTTAGCTCTGCTCTTCTGAAGGAGCACGAAAATGCTCTTCAGTAGACACAGTAGTGTCTGTCAAGAGACACCATCATGATTCGTGCCCAAAAGTTTCAAATGTTCCCAATTTATCAAAATGTTTCAAGAGACACCAACAGGAGGTTTCAATTTTTTTTCCCATTTATGTATATTTCAAAATGTACCAAAAACAATTATAATTGTTTATATACTAATTTTAGAAAAATTCTCTTCATTGTTTTAATGTTATCATGTATTTAGGAAAACGTTCATCGGGTATTTAAAATCACATCCGGTGTGTATTAAAACATAGCTTTCGTGTATTTTAAAAACATTCATGTGCATTTCAGGATTAATCACCCGACCTGTTCGTCCCTTTTCGACAGCAGGGAGCACCGCCAAGTACGGAAAGGCACCACCTTCACTAGCAACACTTGAAGAAGAATGGCGAAAAGAAAGTACACTAAAACCTGAAGCTTTGCACTTTGCGCGACCAACTTCTCCACACGTCGATCGAGTGCTTCTGCATTCTCAACCCTAATAGCATCAATTCGAGCCCTCATAGCATCAATCTCAGCTCTCGTATCATCAATGCGTCGCTGCATTTCTCACCACACGCTACAAGCAGCCGCATTTTCTGATGAAGAAACACCAGTCTTTCACCTGTCCAATTCCAAACATACTGAATTCAGTAGGTTGCTTGAACCAAACATCAGGAGAACAATATGATCTACTTCTTGACTCTGAACATTGAAGGACAGAGGAATAACCTTCTTGTCCTTCACATTCGTTGGGCATTTCCCCAAAAAACTGGCTGGGTTCAGAGATGTGCAAGACTGAGAGCAACCTTTGGCATCCACATTCTAAATGTTCAGTTGGAGGGAGGCTCATCATTCCTGGCTGCACGCCAGCCGGGGCCAGTCGGGAATGAAAACAAAGAGAAGCGAGTGTGGCGCCCTGCCCTTCCGTGCAGGCCCGGGCCCCCAAACGCAAGGGGCCCCCAGGATGTGCTATCTTCTACTGGTGCAGGAGCCGGCAAGCAGCTATGGCGTCTGCTGTTTTTTGCGATCAGGACATTTTACCAGTATTTTTTAATATTGACCAATAAAGCCTAGCAGAGGTTACTCAAAAAAAAAACTGGGTAGGCCAGTTGGCAAGCACATTGCTAAACCTGCTGTCAGGAAAGTGAGTTTAAAAAAAAAGAATCTCCTCAGGAAATACGCTAAAAAGAAGTTCTCCTCAGGAAAAATACTACTGTACAAATTGTGGTAACAAAATGCTAATGTACTGATTTAAAGCAAACACTAAGTACCAGAGTCCTTTCTGTGGTCTCCTTGCTTTCATCTTGCTAAACCCAAAGATAGTCTCCTTGCTGAATAAGACTCCATCGCTTTACCCCACGTCATCATCGAGAGGCAAGATGAAAGTCACTAGCTAAGAGGAGTACTCTTTTTATTCTTAATGGTGGTTGACACATTTGCTTAAAGATTTTTCACTAGATACTTTGAATATATGACTGTCATTAGAATTTTCAAATGTGTATAAATTATTTAATATTAATATTGCTTTGCTATACACACTTTAAGTGTCTATTCCTATCATTTTATATGTGCATGTATTATTTATTATTTTGATGCATATGTTAAGGGAAATGTTAACTGGCGAAAACTTCCAAGGAGGGAGGTCCCAGCGAACGCCCACACACCCCTTGGATCATGATCAACACATCATGCTGTCATATTCTGGAAAAAATTGCCTTCTAAGTCAAAAACTGCCATGCTCTTCTAAAGAAAATGTCATCATCCTATAACTAAAACTGTCAAGCAGGACCTTCGCAAATGCCGCCCCTCCCAACGAATGACATTGATTTGATCTGGGAAACTTCCATCATCCACAACATTTCAACAATATATCTGAATGGATAAGTTAATACTTTGTTCAAGAAAAATGAATAACAATTAGATTGCGCCGAAAGAACTTTGCGACATCGCATGTTAGGTTTCGGATACTTTGAATGTTCACCATGCAAAATCTCATTAGTTAAGAACAGTAGTTAGGATATAAATAGTATAAATGCCTCATTAGTTAGAGACCAGTATTAGGGATACATATTACTATTGTGAAGAAGGATCACACATGGTGTAGAAATAACAAAGGAGATGGGCTAGGCGTGACAATACTGTAAATGGCGCTTAACCGGCACCATCCTTGTCCCTGTTACTGAAGGCAGTGTAGACTCAACAATGGTAGGAGCAAATACCACCAGAAAATAATCATAAGAAGCTCTCCAGAACATGCAAAAGCTGCTAAGTTGACCAAGCATTTCACTTTATCACTCCATTTTTCTGCACTGAATCTCTAAAACAAAATACATGAGTGTTCGTTCCAGTAATGTGCTCACAAGCCTAACAGTAATTAAGAAATAGGTGCACTACTGAACCTGCATGACAGTAGCACGATAGGGCGTCCTCAGCTCCAATTCAGCTTGCTTGTCTCCAGACGCAACCAATTATTTTCAGTTATGTTGACAGCAAAGCAGCAAGACATATGCAACATTTTCAGAGGTAGCGAAAACCTCCATCATCTAACAGAGAACTATATATGCACAACAGAGGAGTATACTGGCTTCTAGATGTATTGTCATTTGGATGGACACTTGTATGATTCTCAGTCCTTATCTAGGTCCACAAATCTCATTACAACTAAGGTAATTACGTGCTGCTCTGAGATATATTATGTTTCGCTATTTCACAGAAGAAGAAAGTTGGTACGAACCAATTGAACCACAAGTATTAAAATTTGTATTTGCAGGCAACATCCCATTGTAATCGAATGATCAAATCACACCCAATACATGCACTCTAAATGAAAATAGTATGCCCAAAGAGAATATCAACTATCTATATATACCGTGGCTGCATGGCGAAGATGGAGTTTCATAAGCGTGATGGCCATCACATTGATATGCATCTATGCCAGTGAGGAAGCAAATTTACGGCCTATGTTGTTTATTTTGAGAGATTGGAGTCGACCAAATTCAGTCAAGTCTTATTCAGGGAAGTAGCGCTGGGTTGATAGAGAAAAGTCAGGTTACACAGATTCAGTCAGGTAATATTCAGTTAAATCTTATTGCTGATCAGTCAGTACCAGTAGAGGAGAGGTAGGAAAAGGACATAAGCGTGTATCAGGATTGATAGAGAAAAGTCAGGTTACACTCTTTTAACTAATTTTCTAGGACTAGAACAAGATTTATGTCTCTCAGAGTCGGAGATTACTGAGTTGTGCTAAAAAGAAAAGGTTCAAGGAAAAAAGGCAGTAGGTCTGAAGAATTCCAAATAGTATCGTGTGTCCAAAACATCAATTCAACACCAATGTCATGAGACATGTACTTTTATAATCATCTGTGCCCACAAAATCACAGCAGAGGCAAGTGAACAAAGTTGTTCGGAGTCACAACTGCTCGAGGGTATTCACTAATTCGAGGGTATTCACTAATCTGGAAAGAAAGAAATGCGAGGGTATTCACTAATTCATCGTGCAGTGCAAGACCCCTGTTCGAGAAGATTCAAGTTGAAGCCAAGGATTGGATTGATGCTGGTCGTAGGAGAGTTCTACAACTTGTCGAGCGACCCTTAGAACCTGATTGATGTAACTTCTCGAGCTAAACCCCTTCCTATTCTTCTCTTGTAATTTGTGACCTTTATTCCTTCTAAGCGCAATGAAAAGCAGTGATCCTGCCTTTTCGTCAAAAAAAACAACTGCTCGAGTTTATCTGTCTTTGTTAACTTCTTCACCCACAAAATCGAAAAGCTACCCTCTGACGTCAGTGAGTGGGCCTCACATGTCATCTCCATCTCACTTTCTCCCTTCTTCTCCTTCTACGCTGCTGCCCCCGGCACCCTTATGCGCGGCCGCATCTGCGAGCTCCTCCACCACCGCCGCCGAGTATGCAAAACTGAGAAGCCTCAGGTCGACGTCGTTCGCCTTGCCCATCCTGTTCGCTCACGAACACGTCACCGTGTACCTCCAATGTCACATCCCTAGCTTCTGGTGCTGTCTGGTGTGTGCATCATGTTTAAATTCAAATGAAATTTGAATTGAGGAATTTTCAAAAGCCTCAGGAAACCTCTAAAAATAACCAACAATTAAATCTTCTCAAATGTGTCCAAGAAAATATTCCTGTTATTCCATGGAAATATTGGTAAGAGGTAAAAATTAAACCAATATTTTTGGAGTCACAGAGATAATTATTTTGGCCATTTGAATTAATCCAATAACTATTTGCTTTGGATTTATATTTAATATATATTAAATATGACTCCAATAATTCTGGAAGTTTGTGAGTGGCTTTGTATATATTTTAGCAAGCCACATAAAAATCTACAGAATTTATTTAAATGATTTAGTTGCTAAACTAAATCAAAACAAACTACAGAAAATAGAAAAAAAGTAAAAGAAAGAGAGCAGAAGGACTTACCTGGCGCCACTTACCTGGCCCAACACTGTGCAGCCAGCAGCGGCCCAGCCCACCACTTCTCCCCCCCCCCTTGTCGCCTTCCTCCTCGCGCCAGTAGGCGCAGGCGCGTGGCCGGAGCGCGCGGGCACACGCCCAGGCCACCTCCTGCCTCCCTGCTTGCCTCCGCTACTCCCTGGAGACGCCACGCGGCTCCCTCGACCCTCCCTCACTCTCCCGCGTCTCTCCCTCCGTCCCTATCCCCCTCTGCTCCCTCTCCCTCTCTGCCCGAGCGGAGCCCGTCGCCACCGACGCCGTTCGCCACGGCCACCAGCCAACCCCTCGCTCCCTCTATGCATCCCTGAGCTCCGCCCTGACCCCGTGGAGCTACACACGCGACGCACGCGACCAGAGGAGGCCGCAGTCGACCGGAGCGTCGTCGTCTTCATCTCCGGTGCCCGGAGATCGCCGTCGTCAATTCGCCGTTGCAGAGGCGTCCCCGAGCCCACTCAGCGTCTCGTCCGACTCCCCGTGAGCTCCTCTTCTCTTCCCCTCACTCCCCGCACCTGATTTCGTCCCCTAGCTCCATCTTCCACCACAGCCGAAGCTCGCCGCCGCCGTGCCTCGTCGCCGGCGTGGCCAGAGCCACTGTGGCTCGAAGCCGGGCACACCATCGTGCTCCACACCTCACCAGGAGCACGTAGCACGCACCAACGCCTCCCCTAGCGCCCTGGATCGCCTAACCCGCCGTTGGCCGAACTCCGGCCGCCGCTCACGAGCTCGCCGTCGTCGGTACCGGCCACCACAGGCACGGCCACCACCACCATTCGATGCGCACCAGCAAGGGCTCTCCAACGAGCCCAAGCACAGCCTCGCCCGTGCCCTGTAGCGCGTTTCCGGCTCGCGCCGCCGTCTCGGGCCTCGCCGGCGTCATGTCGCCGGTGGGTTTGACCCCACTGACCCGGGATTTGACCCTGCTAATTAACCCTGTGACACTAACAGCAGGGCCCCACCTGCTAATTAATCCTAGATTAGTTTCTGTTTAGTTTTTAACTAATCCTAGTGGCCCCACGCGTCAGCTTTGACTAAGCTGACGTGGCTGTTGACTGGGCCCACATGTCAGCGACATTAATCAGCCCCAGTCACTGACCAGTGGACCCCACTGGTCAGTTTTGACCACCAGCAGCGTCTGTTGACCTGCTGACGTCATAGTGACGCAATGCTGACGCAATAAGTATTTTCTGGATTTAAAAATAAATCAGAAAATCCAGAAAATTGTATAAACTTCAATAAATCATAGAAATTCAACCGTAACTCCAAATTAAATAATTTATATATGAAAAATTATCAGAAAAATTCAAGGAATCCATCTGTACCATTTTCATGCATGTCAGAACAACTTATAGATGCTGTTTAGCACAAATCATACTAATGGCATTTAAATATCCACATATGGAGTTTGAATTTGAATCTTGGATTCAAACCAACTTCATTTAATCTGGTTTTAGGTGCATTAGCCCAAAACACATTCATATTGCCATGTCATAGCATGCATCATATTGTGCATTGCATTGATTGTGTTTCTTCTGTGTTTGCCGATGTTGTTCCCCCTCGGTAGATGTTGTATCGACGATGTGATCGTTGACACTGATGAAGACTCAATGCTATCTTCAGAAGTGCCAGGCAAGCAAAACCCCCTTGTTCATTCCGATACAATCCTACTCTCTCGCTCCTGCTCTCTTTTACTGCATTAGGACAACACCGATTCATCTGTTACTTGCTGCGGTAGCTGAACCCCTTTATCCTCTACATGACCTGTCATTCCACAGTAAATAGATGAAACCCACTAGCATGAGTAGGAGTTGTTTGAGCCCTGTTGTGCCTACTCATTCATGCTTGTTTGTCATGCCTGCTACTGCTTAGAGTTGAGTCGGGTCTGATTCATCGGGGATGAATCAGAGGTGTGTGAACATGTCCTACAGTGTGTGAGCTAAGCGTGTGAACACGATTTGGTAAAGGTAGCGGTGAGAGGCCATGTAGGAGTACATGGTGGGTTGTCTCATTGCAGCCGTCCTCAGGAACTGAGTTCTGTGTTTGTGATCCATGATTCAGCTACTACCACGCATTGGGCCCGAAACCAATGGACCCTCTCGGCTTCTTAATCACCCTTGTCCTCTGTCCAGGAGTTGCAAGTAGTTTCTGGTGTTTGTAGTATGCTGGAGGCCGTGGACAGCGCTGACCGTAGGGGTGGGCTGTGATGCGGTAGGCACGTGGCCGGGTAAACCGGGCACCCGTTTGGTGTCACGAAACCCTGTACACATCGTTTGGGGCTGTGAGCGAAACTCCGGCCGGATCTCCTCATGGATGGAACCCGAATAGGCGATAAACCTGGACTAGAGACTTGAGTGTTTAGGCAGGCCGTGGCCGACACCCACGTTGGGCTTCCGCTTGAAGGTTGCCGAGTACATGTCGTGTAAACGGCGGTAAGTGGTGAGAGCGTGTGTGAAGAAGTACACCCCTGCAGGGTTAACCTAATCTATTCGAATAGCCGTGTCCACGGAAAAGGACCTCTGGGTTGCTTATATCAGTTCATAGACAAGTGAAAGTGGATACTCTAAAATACGCAAGATAAGCGTGAGTGCTATGAATGGCGTTCTCGTAGGGAGACGGGAGCGGATCCATAGTGGTGTATTGATATGGTGAATATGTGGACTCGTGTGCGCCACCTCAAAAGAGTTATTCGCAGTCGTAGTTCAGGATAGCCACCGAGTCAAAGCTGGCTTGCTGCAGTTAAACCCCACCATCCCTTTGTTGATAATGATGCATATGTAGATAGTTATGATGTAAGTCTTGCTGGGTACATTTGTACTCACGTTTGCCTATTTTATGTTTTTGCAGAGAGACTTCAGTCTCACTAGTATTTCCGCGTGGTCTTCGACGTTTAGCTTGTTACCTCAGCTACGATCTTGTGCCCTCGGCAGGATCTGATAGATAGTCAGGCTTCTCAGCCTTTTTCATTTATAGATGTCTGTACTCAGACATGATAGCTTCCGCTTGTGCTTTGACTTGTATGCTCTGATTGTTGGGTCATGAGACCCATGATTGTAATATCTCGCTCCTCGGAGCCTAATGAATAAACTACTTGATTCATAGAGTCATGTTGTGATGCCATGTTGTATTTGCACATATCGAGCATATTGTGTGTATGTTATTGAAATGCTTGGTATGTGTGGGATCTGACCATCTAGTTGTTTATCTTTAGTAGCCTCTCTTACGGGGAAATGTCTCCTAGTGTTTCCACCGAGCCATGGTAGCTTGCTACTGCTCCGGAACACTTAGGCTGGCCGGCATGTGTCCTTCTTCGTTCCTGTGTCTGTCCCTTCGGGGAAATGTCACGCGGTGAATACCGGAGTCCTGTTAGCCCGCTACAGCCCGGTTCACCGGAGTCCTGCTAGCCCAGTGCTACAGCCTGGATTCACTCGCTGATGACCGACACGTTCGATGCTAGGTCATGGATGCCTGTCCCTGTAAGTCTGTGCCGCTTTGGGTTTACGACTAGCCATGTCAGCCCGGGCTCCTTATCATATGGATGCTAGCGACACTGTCATATACGTGTGCCAAAAGGCGCAAACGGTCCCGGGCAAAGGTAAGGCGACACCCGTGGGAATACCGTGCGTGAGGCCGCAAAGTGATATGAGGTGTTACATGCTAGATCGATGTGGCATTGAGTCGGGGTCCTGACAGCGTTGGTATCAGAGCTTGACTGCCTGTAGGATTACCAAGCCAAACTGGTCGAAGTTGAGTCTAGAAATTCTTTAGTTATATAAGGGAATTGATTGTGGGATGGAACGTAAGGCTCTTTTTACTCCTTATACCTCATGCCCTTCTGATCTGAGTCATCTTATCTTTCCTACGGGGTTAAGAAACTAGGCTTTCTCTTCTTTCTATCAGGGTCACGTGTTACTAATCCGTAGACTTATAAGATTGTTGGATTTAAGCTTGAGTTCAATTTCTACTACTTCCGTATGTTAATTGTTGATCTCGAAACCTTGATATCGTGCTTCTAAGTGGTTATGCCACCATTTTGTGAATGTCTCAAATCTTTTCCGAGCATTTACAGCCGTTATGCTGTCCGAGTCATCCCAGGTTTCTAAATAGTCCGATGCATTTGCAAAATCCCTTCCTTCTGTTTCCGATGTTCCCATGGGCCAGATTAACCACACTAATCGGTGTGTTGAAGTAATTATTGCCTCGACATATATGTTGGAATTATTATTATGACCCTAAGTGCTTAGGGGATCATCTAGTGGTCTAGCCATGATTATGTTCCAGTGTGATGACTCTGGCCGTCATTATCGAAAGCATCCCGTGATGCCATTTAGTAGTAGGTATTCTATCCCTGGGTTTTGAACCCGAGATTCACCCTACTTGCTTCATGTTGATAGTTTTGCTCGTTCCTTTAGGTTATTAGTAACCTTTGCATTAGTCCTCGATGTTCGTGGTATTCCTTTCCTCCAAATACTATGAACCGCTTATGGCAGATGTTCCTCGCTGATCGAAAGATCATAATCAGAGTGCTCTCGATGGGTTCTCGATTCTACATTGTGACTCTGCCAGTTCTACCTTTCTGCATGGGTTATCCGGAAGAAATATGTGGAATTCGTTCGACATGCTAAACCATGCATCCACAACTCAGAAAATCGTATGTTCCTTTGAGTTGTCCCTCTTTAGTTGTCTTCTGACCCTCGTCTATCAATTGATAGTCAAGAGTATGCGTGCATTCGTTCGTCGATGCCTATTACCCTTGTGGTCCGCCAGGCCATTCTATTTCAGAATGAATAGGAGAAACAAACTCCAGTACCTCATCCATATTTAGGATTGGGTCAAAGTGTTCCGCAGATCAAGTTACAATTCAGCTTCTGGTCTGCTCTACCCTGAAGTATTACCTTCTTTATGACAGGAATTTCATGAGAATTGCACCACCTTTTGTGAATTCTTGACATAGTGATACTTCTCGCCATCCTTTTTCATTCCTCGGTTCCGTGTTGTTGCAGCCGGAGTGCCGACAAGTGAATCATGGCGTGTGAAATCAATACTCCCAGCAACCTCGTTGCTTGGTAGCTAAAGGATAATAATTTCATTCTTAGCGTGTTGGTTTTTGAATCATCCTTCTAAGACTGATCGTGCTACCTAGTCCTTATTTCGGTGCACCCTTTGATTGATGAGTTAGGATCTTGTCAAGTCCTCACTCATTTGATCATATCGTCTTGCCCTCAAAAGCGAGATTGTTCTCGAGCTTAGTAACATACCGGTGGTTCATGATTTTCTGAATATCTTCTCGGAAGTATCACCAGGTCGTCACCTGACCGTTATGTTGAGCTCGAGATCAAGTTGGTTTCTTGTGAACCACCTTCTCTCCAAGAATCGGTGTTAGATATCCCTGAGCTAGTTGGTTAAGCTAGACAACAACTTGGAGAGTTGGAGGATAAAAGCTTGCCTGACTTAGTTCGTTCCAAAAGGATAATCTTGTGTAGTGTGTGTTGAAGAAAGATGATATCTTCATCGATTGGTCCCTGTGATCAGTTGCTGGACCTATTGTCTTATCAATCCCTTGATTTGAGTGTGGGCTATTGTGAAATCAAATCAGTACCAACGATGCTCGTAATGTTGTCCTACTCGTGGTTGATCCCTCGAGCATACACCATTACATCTTTGGTCTGACCAATGCTATCACCGTGTTCACATGATGGTGGAAGTCCAGTGATATGGAAATTCCGATGAGTTGCTGTTGAGCCCATCAGTAGCATTTTGTCTCCCCCCATGAATCATGTTGAACATCAACCTAGTGTTGGAAATTTGTGTAAGCATTTCTTCGTGTTTCGTTCATGAAGTATATGTTTGGATGAAAGTAGTGACTTTCCCTAATTCATGTGCATATGATGCAAGTTGCCGCCATGAATTTGAGGAAGATTGTTTTGTTTCCTTGGAATCATCCCAAATCAGTCATGCACACGTGCGAAGTATTCTGTGGTCTGGAGACTTGCAACCTTCATTCCATATGTGTCCCGAGCACACCAAGCCACTGATTGATTTGTTCAAGGAGAAGAAGTTCCTTCATAAGAGCTAATCATATGACTTATGCAAGGACTTCGTTATCCACGGTGATGGTTCCCAACCAGAACTCGGTAGTGTTTTATTGTAAGACTACCATGTGATCATGTTTGTCTGAGACAACATGTTCACACGTGCGTAGCAGAACCAGCTCATGTTCTGGAGCTTGCTATCGTAGTTCATTCCCCGAGAATCTCGCAACGTCATCTCGTCGAATTGTGTTGCAAACTTTCATTTTTCTTTCTAGACTCGATGAGTCTGGAATATCCTAACACCAACCAGATCTGAATCTCAGGCAGATATGATGGTTGGAACATTTTCCAAGAACTATAATATTGGTCCCTCGATAACCGGTAAAGTGGATGTCGTGGCCAACACACCCAACCGGAAGACCTATTATTATAATATCTTGATTGAGGAAGTTGGCCACCTCCCCATAGGGATTTCGTAGGATTTACTCCCTAGTTGCCCCTATGGATTTTGAGATCCCGAAGTCCGACCTTTTTACTTGATGTTCTAGATATCAAACCATATCTATGAATGGGTTACACTAGCACATCAAGGAGAACATTAGAAGCGGAGTGCTAAATGTCTCTCGGTCGATCATCCAGATTTTTATTTCCTTGGCCTCGCTAAGGTGAAATCTGAGAAGGTGTTATCTTCCTTTGCATCTGCATCGTCCATCGATGTTCATCATGGTGGTATGTTGTGTTGCCAGGATCCTTGACACGGATGTTGGTAAAACCTTGATGAATATGGAAATGCTCAAGTTCTTGAGAGCACGCACAAGCGCTAGGTGTTATCATCAGCACTAACTGGGTTTGCTCTTAGTTTCCTCGGCAATGCTATGATCTTTTCAAACAGTGAATTCACTCCCTATTGTTGGGTTCTTCCCCAGTTACCAGAATCATTCCCAGCATTTGCATTTTGTTCCCAGCTTGCACCGCCAATGTGCCATTCTACCACGGGTCTCTTCCATCTCCGGTGATAAGCAAATTCATCCATTACGTTGTCTTCAACAAGGTAATCCACATCATCCAAGTCCGAGTATGCCATTCTACCGACCCCGCCAATCGATTGCTGTGATTTGCCTTCGGCTGATATAGAGAGTCTCAGTGATCTCTATATCAAAGGTAATTCTTTTTGCCACTTAAGATAATAATCTACGAATCACCCTTCTCCAGGATGTTTCGTCGTGGTGTCATGGCAATTCAACTCCTCGCTATGTTGACAACCGATCACCACATTCTTAAGTCTGGAATTGCTATCTACCTAGTGAACCTCGTCACCTGCTCCACTCCGTCCCTCTAGAGGTATGCTTCGTCTCTCAGCTTGAGAGATGTTGCTATGTCACATTCCGGGAGTTAATCCTGAGTTGTTCGATCTTCGAGAAGATCGACCCTTCTAGAGTCTCCTTCTTCCCTCCATGTCATGTTGACAGGATTTCTCAGAGCAAGACTTCAAGACAATAATGATGAATGAATCAACGTTCAACTGAAGTGCACCCTAGATCGTGAAGATTATACTAGTTTGCGTTTCCCCTTCACCTTACCCTACGCTTGAATCTCGAGACGAGATTCTTGTTTAGTGGGGGTGAGTTGTCACATCCCTAGCTTCTGGTGCTGTCTGGTGTGTGCATCATGTTTAAATTCAAATGAAATTTGAATTGAGGAATTTTCAAAAGCCTCAGGAAACCTCTAAAAATAACCAACAATTAAATCTTCTCAAATGTGTCCAAGAAAATGTTCCTGTTATTCCATGGAAATATTGGTAAGAGGTAAAAATTAAACCAATATTTTTGGAGTCACAGAGATAATTATTTTGGCCATTTGAATTAATCCAATAACTATTTGCTTTGGATTTATATTTAATATATATTAAATATGACTCCAATAATTCTGGAAGTTTGTGAGTGGCTTTGTATATATTTTAGCAAGCCACATAAAAATCTACAGAATTTATTTAAATGATTTAGTTGCTAAACTAAATCAAAACAAACTACAGAAAATAGAAAAAAAGTAAAAGAAAGAGAGCAGAAGGACTTACCTGGCGCCACTTACCTGGCCCAACACTGTGCAGCCAGCAGCGGCCCAGCCCACCACTTCTCCCCCCCCCCCTTGTCGCCTTCCTCCTCGCGCCAGTAGGCGCAGGCGCGTGGCCGGAGCGCGCGGGCACACGCCCAGGCCACCTCCTGCCTCCCTGCTTGCCTCCGCTACTCCCTGGAGACGCCACGCGGCTCCCTCGACCCTCCTCACTCTCCCGCGTCTCTCCCTCCGTCCCTATCCCCCTCTGCTCCCTCTCCCTCTCTGTCCGAGCGGAGCCCGTCGCCACCGACGCCGTTCGCCACGGCCACCAGCCACCCCCTCGCTCCCTCTATGCATCCCTGAGCTCCGCCCTGACCCCGTGGAGCTACACACGCGACGCACGCGACCAGAGGAGGCCGCAGTCGACCGGAGCGTCGTCGTCTTCATCTCCGGTGCCCGGAGATCGCCGTCGTCAATTCGCCGTTGCAGAGGCGTCCCCAAGCCCACTCAGCGTCTCGTCCGACTCCCCGTGAGCTCCTCTTCTCTTCCCCTCACTCCCCGCACCTGATTTCGTCCCCTAGCTCCATCTTCCACCACGGCCGAAGCTCGCCGCCGCCGTGCCTCGTCGCCGGCGTGGCCAGAGCCACTGTGGCTCGAAGCCGGGCACACCATCGTGCTCCACACCTCACCAGGAGCACGTAGCACGCACCAACGCCTCCCCTAGCGCCCTGGATCGCCTAACCCGCCGTTGGCCGAACTCCGGCCGCCGCTCACGAGCTCGCCGTCGTCGGTACCGGCCACCACAGGCACGGCCACCACCACCATTCGATGCGCACCAGCAAGGGCTCTCCAACGAGCCCAAGCACAGCCTCGCCCATGCCCTGTAGCGCGTTTCCGGCTCGCGCCGCCGTCTCGGGCCTCGCCGGCGTCATGTCGCCGGTGGGTTTGACCCCACTGACCCGGGATTTGACCCTGCTAATTAACCCTGTGACACTGACAGCAGGGCCCCACCTGCTAATTAATCCTAGATTAGTTTCTGTTTAGTTTTTAACTAATCCTAGTGGCCCCACGCGTCAGCTTTGACTAAGCTGACGTGGCTGTTGACTGGGCCCACATGTCAGCGACATTAATCAGCCCCAGTCACTGACCAGTGGACCCCACTGGTCAGTTTTGACCACCAGCAGCGTCTGTTGACCTGCTGACGTCATAGTGACGCAATGCTGACGCAATAAGTATTTTCTGGATTTAAAAATAAATCAGAAAATCCAGAAAATTGTATAAACTTCAATAAATCATAGAAATTCAACCGTAACTCCAAATTAAATAATTTATATATGAAAAATTATCAGAAAAATTCAAGGAATCCATCTGTACCATTTTCATGCATGTCAGAACAACTTATAGATGCTGTTTAGCACAAATCATACTAATGGCATTTAAATATCCACATATGGAGTTTGAATTTGAATCTTGGATTCAAACCAACTTCATTTAATCTGGTTTTAGGTGCATTAGCCCAAAACACATTCATATTGCCATGTCATAGCATGCATCATATTGTGCATTGCATTGATTGTGTTTCTTCTGTGTTTGCCGGTGTTGTTCCCCCTCGGTAGACGTTGTATCGACGATGTGATCGTTGACACTGATGAAGACTCAATGTTATCTTCAGAAGTGCCAGGCAAGCAAAACCCCCCCTTGTTCATTCCGATACAATCCTACTCTCTCGCTCCTGCTCTCTTTTACTGCATTAGGACAACACCGATTCATCTGTTACTTGCTGCGGTAGTTGAACCCCTCTATCCTCTGCATGACCTGTCATTGCCACAGTAAATAGATGAAACCCACTAGCATGAGTAGGAGTTGTTTGAGCCCTGT
This sequence comes from Triticum dicoccoides, assembly GCF_002162155.2. Taxonomy (NCBI): domain Eukaryota; kingdom Viridiplantae; phylum Streptophyta; class Magnoliopsida; order Poales; family Poaceae; genus Triticum; species Triticum dicoccoides. Next base: position 62,166,767 of record NC_041381.1, read on the forward strand.
TGTGCCTACTCATTCATGTTTGTTTGTCATGCCTGCTACTGCTTAGAGTTGAGTCAGGTCTGATTCATCGGGGATGAATCAGAGGCGTGTGAACATGTCCTACCGTGTGTGAGCTAAGTGTGTGAATACGATTTGGTAAAGGTAGCGGTGAGAGGCCATGTAGGAGTACATGGTGGGTTGTCTCATTGCAGCCGTCCTCAGGAACTGAGTTCTGTGTTTGTGATCCATGATTCAGCTACTACCACGCATTGGGCCCGAAACCAATGGACCCTCTCGGCTTCTTGATCACCCTTGTCCTCTGTCCAGGAGTTGCAAGTAGTTTCTGGTGTTTGTAGTATGCTGGAGGCCGTGCGTAGCGCTGACCGTAGGGGTGGGCTGTGATGCGGTAGGCACGTGGCACGGTGTACCGGGCGCCCGTTTGGTGTCTCGGGAACCCTGTTCACATCGTTTGGGGCTGTGAGCGAAACTCCGGCCGGATCTCCTCATGGATGGAACCCGAATAGGCGATAAACCTGGACTAGAGACTTGAGTGATTAGGTAGGTCGTGGCCGACACCCACGTTGGGCTTCCGCTTGAAGGTTGCCGAGTACATGTCGTGTAAACGGCGGTAAGTGGTGAGAGCGTGTGTGAAGAAGTACACCCCTGCAGGGTTAATATGATCTATTCGAATAGCCGTGTCCGCGGAAAAGGACTTCTGGGTTGCTTATATCAGTTCATAGACAAGTGAAAGTGGATACTCTAAAATACGCAAGATAAGCGTGAGTGCTATGGATGGCGTTCTCGTAGGGAGACGGGAGCGGATCCATAGTGGTGTATTGATATGGTGAATATGTGGACTCGTGTGCGCCACCTGAAAAAAGTTACTCGCAGTCGTAGTTCAGGATAGCCACCGAGTCAAAGCTGGCTTGCTGCAGTTAAACCCCACCATCCCTTTGTTGATAATGATGCATATGTAGATAGTTCTGATGTAAGTCTTGCTGGGTACATTTGTACTCACGTTTGCCTATTTTATGTTTTTGCAGAGAGACTTCAGTCTCACTAGTATTTCCGCGTGGTCTTCGACGTTTAGCTTGATACCTCAGCTACGATCTTGTGCCTCGGCAGGATTTGGTAGATAGTCAGGCTTCTCAGCCTTTTTCATTTATAGATGTCTGTACTCAGACATGATAGCTTCCGCTTGTGCTTGATTTGTATGCTCTGAATGTTGGGTCATGAGACCCATGTTTGTAATATCTCGCTCCTCGGAGCCTATTGAATAGATTACTTGAGTCATAGAGTCATGTTGTGATGCCATGTTGTATTTGCACATATCGAGCATATTGTGTGTATGTTATTGAAATGCTTGGTATGTGTGGGATCTGACCATCTAGTTGTTTATCTTTAGTAGCCTCTCTTACGGGGAAATGTCTCCTAGTGTTTCCACCGAGCCATGGTAGCTTGCTACTGCTCCGGAACACTTAGGCTGGCCGGCATGTGTCCTTCTCCGTTCCTGTGTCTGTCCCTTCGGGGAAATGTCACGCGGTGAATACCGGAGTCCTGTTAGCCCGCTACAGCCCGGTTCACCGGAGTCCTGCTAGCCCAGTGCTACAGCCTGGATTCACTCGCTGATGACCGACACGTTCGATGCTGGGTCATGGATGCCTGTCCCTGTAAGTCTGTGCCGCTTTGGGTTTACGACTAGCCATGTCAGCCCGGACTCCTTATCATATGGATGCTAGCGACACTGTCATATACGTGTGCCAAAAGGCGCAAACGGTCCCGGGCAAAGGTAAGGCGACACCCGTGGGAATACCGTGCGTGAGGCCGCAAAGTGATATGAGGTGTTACATGCTAGATCGATGTGGCATTGAGTCGGGGTCCTGACATCCAACGCCGAGGGTGATGCACCGCAGCTCGCGTCGAAGGAGACCCATCCGGAAGCGCGGTACGCAAGCAATCCGGCGGGTGCTTTTCAGGACCCGAAACCCCACGCGCCCGGGAGGGACCCCGTCTGGATGCGCGGCGGCTATGGGCTGCCCTAGGTCGGTTCGCCCGCCCCTAGAGCCTCGAGGATCGCCGCTCTTCAACACGAAGAACGAGAGAGGAAGAACTAGGGAGAGATGTAAAATTAGGGTAAAAAGTAGATGGGTTTTGCGTTTCTGTGTTGGTTTTTCAATCGGCCGTCACCCCTCATATATATATAAGAGGCAGCCGGACTTCCCGTGCAAGGAAAAGTTAGAATTCACGTCCAAAACCCTAATTTGGGTCAAATTCGGATTGTTTGGCCCGAACTTCCCAAAACAGTTTGGTCTAAAAATTGGCTGCACCTTGCGGGTCATGTTTGGGGTAGTAAACGACCTCAGAACAAAATCACATAAGCAGCAAATTTAACCATTTCGATGAGGCAGACAACTTTCATGTTGAACGTTTTTCGATTCGAGGCAATCTTCAGGGCCGAATCGCTCGCGTAAAATGGATTGTTACTTGCGCTACCCATCAGACAGCGTATCTGATGGGGCGCGCAACTTTTGCCCCATGACAGGATCACATTCAGGTGGCTATAACTTTTACATACAATCTCGGATTGAGACGATATTTCTGCTTCAACAAGACAAAGACAATTCATGTAGAATGTTTTCTCATTTGAGGCCTCCCTTGAGGCGTAATTGGTCGAATAGTGCTTTGGATACAAAATCTCACTATTTCGAACACAATTTCGGCCTTTGAGATAAGATCGGATCACGATGGCTCAAATTTCAAAGACGTTCATGTCGATAATACGGAACTTTTTCCTGTAGATCACTTCTCCATTTGAGACCATCTTGAATTCCATTTCATTCCATGCCAAAATCTGGTGTCAACACATGCCCCCCTTGTTTTTCGGCAAAGCTTGAATGCCGAAAAATAATTTGCACCGTGTTTGTTCTATGAACAATGTCAACACTTCATCAGCCATTTATATTTCTCAGGGCGATAATTATGTATCGGCCATTGATTTTAACTTCTTGTTTACATCATCCCTTGGAACCGATTACCACCAATCGGCTTTAAAGAGATGGGAATGAACCCGTTCCTTGTAGCACTAAGGAAATCAAACTCTGAGAGGTCACGCCCTGTTAAGCAAGTAACATCAGGATGATTCCAATCCACCGATGCATCGGCCAAAGCAACACAAGCCGAATTATCTGCGTGAATGACTTCTACCTCATCATCGACCCATTGTGTTAAGAATTGATGCATGGTAGATGGCACACATTGGTTAGCATGAACCCAATCGCGGCCTAATATAACATTATAGTTACCTTGCACCTCGGTGATGAAGAATGTGGTGGCCAAAGTTTTGCTTCCCACAGTGAGTTCCATTCACATCACACCTTTGCCCTTTGTCTTTTTTCTTTACCCTCAAATCCTTTAAGTACCTAATGGTATTCATCAATGCATCATCATCTAACCCCAACTTCTTGAAGACCGAATAGGGCATAAGATTTACCACAACACCACCATCAACGAGCATCCTAGCAACCGACGATCTGTTAATATGACCTTTGAGGTACAATGGCTTCAAGTGTTTCACCGGTTCTTTTGGCTTCTCGAAGATAGAGTTCTTAGGACCAAAATCCAGCTAGGCCACTCCTCTTCTTCACATATAGCACGAAACTCGGCAGGTAAGTAATACACCATATTAATATCCATACCTTCCTGAACCGGCGTAGATTCGTAATCCACCATCTCATCTTCATGTCCCAATGTGTATATTGGGTTTAAAGTTTCCTCAATTGAAGGGAATGTTTCAGGTGGTGTGGACGTAGGGGTCGCATCATCCTCTTTTGGTGGTGAAGGTGTTGCTGCAGCTAATGTAGAAGCATCTGCGTTTTCTTTTTGTTTAGGCCTCTACACTTGTTTTGCGAGTGTTGTGGGTCGAATTTCATTGAACGATTCGTCCCTTTGCTTCTCTTCTTTGTGCTCTACCTTCTCGTGGTTTCTCATGCGTTGTAATCCCCTTTTCATGGTCTTAGTTAAACCGGGAGGACACCACTTAGGTTGAGTATATTTGGGATCCCTAGGTTTGGCCTGGCTTGTGCTCGCCTCATGATCATTAACCATGAAACCCTGCTGAACAATAACAATATCAACATTAGAAGTAGCCAGATTACCAACAATCGGCTTTTTGATCTCCTTTTGCTTGTTGCATTCTGAAATTTCCGCATTAGGTGACTTAATACGCCACACTTTTTTATTGGCCTTACTAGGAGAATTTTTTGTTGGCCGCACCATAGCTCAAACGGCCTTGTGTGGGATAATAAAGCCTCTCGCGAGCATGCCTTCGAGGTGCTGCCCACCCCATATGAAAAGCATAAGGAGCCATTGGGGGCTGCCCCCATCCTCCATTGAAGTCTCTCATGTAATATGGCGCATACGGGGATTGTGACATCCATAGTGTCGGTGTCCATGACCCATATGGCCTTGCATAGCGTCAAAACCCTTTCTTCGGAGGCAATCTTGAACGCTTTGAATGTGATGGTCGATTAGAGCTAGAACCGGCCGCTTAACTTGCATATTTGGATAGCAACATATCAAAAGTTGGCTTGATACGCTTGCACTTAGTTTCACTCTTTTCCCACTTGCGAACTTATGAATTCTTGGGCTTGATAAATTTAACATGAGTATCTTCTTGTCCTTGCGGTTGCCTCCCAAGTGCAGGATTTTTTATGGTGATCCTCAATACTTCCTTGCCATCGGGTTGCTTATCAAGCACAACCTCTCTTCCCAAGACTTTGTCGCCCTCCTTGCCTTTCCTGGGTTCACCAATAACAACATTATCTTCATTAGCAGATTTGGCTATGCTAGGCCGAATTAACATTTTCTTTCCCTCCAAATTCATGGTGTTTATCGGGAAGGACTATTTATCAACTTGCATCTCAGCAAAATTCGATTGTCCGTCATTAATGGCCGATTGTATCTGTCGTCGAAAAACATTGCAATCATTAGTAGCATGAGAAAATGAATTGTGGTACTTGCAATAAGCACACTGTTTTAGCTCCTCAAACGGCGGTATGGTGTGTGATATTCTAATCATCTTGTCTTGGAAGAGAGCATCAAATATTCTATCACACTTAGATATATCAAAAGTGAACTTCATCTCATCATCACGAGTCTTGCGAATCTTCTTAAGAACATTGCATGTATATATAGGGTTTGGACTTTGAGGACCAAACAAACTCAGTAGTATAGACATCAACCTCATCGTCTGAATTATCATCCTTGTATTCAACCATATGCATTCTGGGACGATTGATTGTAGACCTATGAACCTCTTTACTTCGACTCTCTTGAGCCAAAGCTTTTTGTAAGACTTGGTTAATATTCAAAAACTCGCAACTTTCTAGCCTCTCTGTATGTGAGTTTTTAAAACATTAGGAACAAGATCCGCCAAGTTTCTCTCAGTTATCACCAAGCTATAACATCGGTTTTTTATACCTCTAAATCTCTTGACAAAATCGTTGATCGATTCATCATGTTTTTGCCTAACCGATGTAAGATGTGACAACTTAAGCTCATTATCGCCGCTATAAAAGTGATCATGAAACTTTTGCTCTAATTGCGACCAGAAGAGAATTGAACCATGTGGTAAAGCAGCAAACCATGAAAATGCGGTGCCAGTTAAAGATAATGGAAATAAACGCACTTTCAATTCTTCTATGGAACCTGCTTCACCCAACTGCGCTAGATACTAACTAACATGCTCCCATGTTGTTTTCGTGCCCTCTCCACTAAATTTGACAAAATCAAGAACCTTATAACCTTGAGGGTACAAAACTGCATCAAAGTGTTTGGGATAAGGCTTTTGGTACACACGGCTCTTTACTTTCGGCTTGTTTCCGAAAGTTTCTAGAAACATCTCATGGAAATCCTCCTTAATTTAGTTAAAATTGGATCTGAGGTAGATGAAGATGTTTGTGGCAATGACATAGGAGTAGCCTGAGTACTAGCTGGTGGTCAACTTGCGGGATGGACGCCGAACCATAATTCAGCGGAATACCAAACATGCTTGCGCCTATGGGTGGTGTGACAAAGTGATTCAGCGTTGGCGCTGAATTGGGCACACTCATAATAGGATTAGGATATGTAGGTGCAGCCAGAAGCTGGTTGGTTTGACTAGGGTAAAAATTCAATGGCATACTATATTGTTCTTGCATAGGAGGTGCCGATGAAATAGGTAAAGTTGGACTGCGGTTTTTCAGATAAACCAACAGTATCGTAATCTTAACACCTTCTTTCAGAAGCTTGGCATCTCTCACCATGTGTCTTGTCCTCATACACATCAGCATAATGGTGCAGCTAAGCGCAAGCACCGTCACATAGTTGAAACTGGTCTAACACTTCTGGCACATGCCTCTGTCCCGTTTCAGTTCTGGAGCGATGCTTTCGTTACTGCTTGTTTTTTGATAAACAGGATTTCCACACGACTTCTTCACATGAAGTCTCCTCTAGAAGTGTTGTTTCATGAAACTCCAGATTACTCCTTCCTCAAAGTGTTTGGTTGTGCGTGTTGGCCGCATCTCCGTCCGTACAATAAGCACAAACTCGAGTTTCGATCTAAGAAGTGTGTGTTTCTCGGGTACAGTCCTCTTCACAAAGGTTATAAGTGTCTTCACATTCCGACAAATCGTGTTTACATTTCTCGTGATGTTGTGTTCGATGAGACTGTTTTCCCTTTTTCCACGCTCTCACCATCCACTGATACTACCGATACCGAGCTGCACTCCTTTCCAGTTTTGCCTGATCAATTTGTAGATGCGGTATATTCTCCTCTGTTGTTGCCTAACCACGGTGCAGGAACTGGACGGGGCGCTCGCTTTGAGCTTCTTCACGATGACGTGGTTGCCGCTACACCAACTACAGCCCTTACGCCGGTTGGGTCACTCGACGGGGAGCTCGACGTCGACCACACTAGCATGCCCCATGCACATGGATCGGGTGGGGCGGCAGCCTCGCCTAGCCCGGCTGTCCGTAGCCCGGCTGCCCGTACGTGCCCGGCTGCCCGTACGTGCATGCCCCATGCAAATGCATCGGGTGAGGCAGCTGCCCGTACGTGTGTGCCTGATGCACATGCCCGTACATGCATGCCCCATGCAAATGCATTGGGTGAGGCAGTTGCCCGTATGTGTGTTCCTGATGCACATGCATCAGGTCAGGCTGCTGTCCCGCCTAGCCCGGCTGCCAGCCCGTGCATGTCTCATGCACATGGAGCGGGTGCTGCGGCAGCCTCACCCAACCCGGATGCTGTTGCGGTGCTGCCACCCTCGCCCGGCCTATCTTCATCGGGCAGTCCAGGTCCAACAACGCCTATGGACTCCCCCTCGGCAGAGTCCGTGGACTCGTCTTCTGGTGTGTCTTCCGCGCCGCTCCTCGATGTTGGCTCTTCTGCTGCGGTGGTTTCTCCGACACCTCCGCCGCCTGTCACACTACGCCCTCATACGCGCAGCAAGAGTGGCATCTTCAAGCCTCTCCAGCGCACGGATGGTACCGTCGCATGGCTTGCGGACTGTGTTGCTCGTGCTGAGGCTGATCCTACGGCAGAACCGCGACATTTTCAGGCTGCGCTTGGCATTCCACACTGGCGCGCTGCTATGGAACAGGAGATCCATGCTCTTCGAAAGAATAATACCTGGCGGCTGGTTCCACCTCCCTCTGGTGTCAATGTATGGGTGTTCAAGGTGAAGAAACATGCCGACGGATTCATTAAGAGGTACAAGTCAAGATTGGTTGCCAAGGGGTTTAAACAAAGGTATGGCCTTGATTACGAAGATAGCGTTTAGTCCTGTTATTAAACCCACGACTATTCATGTCCTTCTTTCACTGGCTGTTACTTGAGGGTGGTCGCTTCGCCAGCTTGATGTCCAGAATGCCTTTCTTCATGGAGTTCTGGAAGAAGAGGTATATATGAGTCAGCCACCAGGTTTTGTTGACCCTACTCAGCCACACCATCTGTGTCGCCTCGACAAGGCTCTTCATGGTCTGAAGCAAGCTCCTCGTGCGTGGCATGCACGTCTTGGCGCCGCTCTTCGTGCGCATGGGTTTGTACCATCTACAGCAGACACGTCTCTGTTCATTCGTCAGCGACCTGAGGTGACTATGTACATTCTGGTCTATGTTGATGACATCATACTTGTCAGTTCATCAGTCACTGCTGCAGATCGGGTCGTGGTTTCTCTAGGGGCTGTTTTTGCTGTCAAGGATCTTGGGAGACTGCATTATTTCTTGGGTCTGAAGGTTCTTCATTCTGACAGTGGCTTGACTCTCACTCAGCAGAAGTACTCTCAGGATCTGTTACGGCGCGCGGGTATGATGCAGTGCAAACCTGCTACGACCCCTATGTCCTCCACAGACAAATTGTCAGCTTTTGATGGAGATTTGCTCTCCTATGAGGATGCCACTGAGTACCGCAGCATCGTTGGTGGGTTGCAATACTTGCTTATTACTCGACCAGATATCTCATTTGCAGTTAACCGTGTGTGTCAGTACCTTCATGCACCGCGTGATCCTCATTGGACGGTTGTTAAGCGCATTTTGCGCTATGTTCGACACACTGGTTCATATGGTCTACATCTGCAACCTGCGCCCTCTGGTTTGATCTCAGCCTTCTCTGATGCTAATTGGGCCGGTAGTCCCGATGATAGGCGATCCACGGGGGGACATGCTGTGTTCTTTGGTCCTAACTTGATCGCCTGGCAAGCTCGCAAACAAGCTACAGTGTCCCGGAGTAGTACTGAAGCTGAGTACAAAGTTGTTGCTAATGCCACAGCTGAGATCATATGGGTGCAGTCATTACTTCGAGAGTTAAAGGTCTCTCAAGCCCAGCCGCCTGTCCTTTTGTGTGATAACATCGGTGCTACGTATCTTTCATCCAATCCGGCATTTCATGCCCGAACGAAGCACATCGAAGTTGAATATCATTTTGTGAGGGAACGGGTTGCACGGAAGCTACTTCGGATCAAGTTCGTGCCTTCTAAGGATCAGCTTGCTGACATTTTCACTAAACCCTTGCCCTTGCCTTCTTTTGAAGGATGTCGATGCAATCTTAACCTTCTTGAGTGTTTCAGGACACAGTTAAGATTGAGGGAGGGTGTTAGACTAAGTATATAATAGATATACGTGTTGTAACGTATCCTGTATTTGTACGGTTCCCTCTTATAAATATATGACAGCCGTACCCACCAAGGGTATCGAGCATTGTTCCAAACCCTAGTTTGTTTAACACAAACAACTGCTATCCACTTAAAAAACTGCTATCCCTGTCCCATAGAGGGATAGCCCAGCATCGAAACGCATCCAAAGTTTACATGTAGTTCTCCTGTATGGTCTGAAAAGAAAATTATGTGAGTAGTTTTTCTTTGTGCACTGGTTTGGAGTGGAGATAATTGTGTATGTTCTACCGCCCTAGATTGTGTGAATTCTTGTAAGCTATAAGTCTATAACTCTTGTCTTCTTTAAAACTATGGGTATGCATTTTGCGTATTTTTGAAAAATGACAAAACTTCTCTAGAGATCTTGAGATGTTCTTCTGCACTCCCGTTATTGTCGGAGCTGAGAAGTTCGAAATGGGTGTACAGAATATAGGGAAATCTGTAAGTGTACGGAATAATCATTGCTAGCACACACCTAGGTTCTGTTTTCCACTGTTACGGCCTTATGTACCATGGCATCGAAAGGGCATGGTTGGGAAGTAGTTTTCCACTTTTCTTTTTTCCACACTTACGGAAACTTGGTTTGATTTTTAGTTCAAACAACAAGTGTGAACCAATCCGAAGTCGGGCTACATTTTTAACTAATCCCCAATGTAGTACAATTTTCAGCATAGATGGTACAGCAGTTCTGCAAATGAGTTCAGCATGAGGACAAGACATTTATGTTCAAAAGCATGAACAAGCATGCATCACACATGATTAAAACATGTGGTTAAGTATTAATAAGCATGTGCAGGGGCATATACGGATGCTCATGCTTAGCATTACTAAATGTACTGCTATCTAATCAGACATTCAGGCATTGCCCGCTGTCTTGCTGATCAGTTTGACTCGTCAGTCAGTAGAGCAGAGGCAGGAAAGGGATAGGAGCATGCACCAGGATCAACAGGGAAAAGTCAGGTCTCTCGGCTGTCTTGCTGATGGTATTTAGAGCAACATGTCACTCAAATCATAAACAACAGGCTTGTTCTCATAAAGAGAATGTATAAAGAGAAAAAAAAAGGGGAAAGTCAAACAATCTTGGTCCATTCGGTTTTCAAAATGGGTATATGTACTTCATAAGGAACAATCATATTGGGTGCAAAAGCGGTAAAAAATATATACTGGATGTATGAACAAGTACCTGAACCTTGTTGCATTGAGTAATTTTTGTGTGCGTGTCAGAAAGGTTCGCTTGGGAGAAGTGTGTCAGGCCCATTGACTAAACTGTACTACTTAACATGGAGGCGTCAAAGGAACTTCTCAGAAGCGCATCAAGGTTTTTTGAATAGCACATTCAGGTGACAAGGCAACATTCTTTTATCCAGAAACGATTCATGTTTCATCTTGATCTACAAGTTAAGACTCTGCACTCTCCTTCTCCTGAATCAAGGAGCCACACTGGACCTGTAAAAGAACATTATATTCCTTGTGGCTAATCGAGTAACTAGCAAGGCATTTACAATGTCATTTTCTGTTTGCCATTGGGTGGAAACTCCTTCAGGAAAAGGGACCCTGAACTTAGCTCTGCTCTTCTGAAGGAGCACGAAAATGCTCTTCAGTAGACATAGTAGTGTCTGTCAAGAGACACCATCATGATTCGTGCCCAAAAGTTTCAAATGTTCCCAATTTATCAAAATGTTTCAAAAGACACCAACAGGAGGTTTCAATTTTTTTCCCATTTATGTATATTTCAAAATGTACCAAAAACAATTATAATTGTTTATATACTAATTTTATAAAAATTCTCTTCATTGTTTTAATGTTATCATGTATTTAGAAAAACGTTCATGGGGTATTTAAAATCACATCCGGTGTGTATTTACAAAATCTTTGTCAAGTATTAAAACATAGCCTTCGTGTATTTCAAAAACATTCATGTGCATTTCAGGATTAATCACCCGACCTGTTCGTCCCTTTTCGACAGCAGGGAGCACCGCCTCGTACGGGAAGGCACCACCTTCACTAGCAACACTTGAAGAAGAATGGCGAAAAGAAAGTACACTAAAACCTGAAGCTTTGCACTTTGCGCGACCAACTTCTCCACAGGTCGATCGAGTGCTTCTGCATTCTCAACCCTAATAGCATCAATTCGAGCCCTCATAGCATCAATCTCAGCTCTCGTATCATCAATGCGTCGCTGCATTTCTCACCACACGCTACAAGCAGCCGCATTTGCTGACGAAGAAACACCAGTCTTTCACCTGTCCAATTCCAAACATACTGAATTCAGTAGGTTGCTTGAACCAAACATCAGGAGAACAATATGATCTACTTCTTGACTCTGAACATCGAAGGACAGAGGAATAACCTTCTTGTCCTTCACATTCGTTGGGCATTTCCCCAAAAAACTGGCTGGGTTCAGAGATGTGCAAGACTGAGAGCAACCTTTGGCCTCCACATTCTAAATGTTCAGTTGGAGGGAGGCTCATCATTCCTGGCTGCACGCCAGCCGGGGCCAGTCGGGAATGAAAACAAAGAGAAGCGAGTGTGGCGCCCTGCCCTTCCGTGCAGGCCCGGGCCCCCAAACGCAAGGGGCCCCCAGGATGTGCTATCTTCTACTGGTGCAGGAGCCGGCAAGCAGCTATGGCGTCTGCTATTTTTTGTGATCAGGACGTTTTACCAGTATTTTTTAATATTGATCAATAAAGCCTAGCAGAGGTTACTCAAAAAAAAAAAACTGGGTAGGCCAGTTGGCAAGCACATTGCTAAACCTGCTGTCAGGAAAGTGAGTTTAAAAAAAAAGAATCTCCTCAGGAAATACGCTAAAAAGAAGTTCTCCTCAGGAAAAATACTACTGTACAAATTGTGGTAACAAAATGCTAATGTACTGATTTAAAGCAAACACTAAGTACCAGAGTCCTTTCTGTGGTCTCCTTGCTTTCATCTTGCTAAACCCAAAGATAGTCTCCTTGCTGAATAAGACTCCATCGCTTTACCCCACGTCATCGTCGAGAGGCAAGATGAAAGTCACTAGCTAAGAGGAGTACTCTTTTTATTCTTAATGGTGGTTGACACATTTGCTTAAAGATTTTTCACTAGATACTTTGAATATATGACTGTCATTAGAATTTTTAAATGTGTATAAATTATTTAATATTAATATTGCTTTGCTATACAAACTTTAAGTGTCTATTCCTATCATTTTATATGTGCATGTATTATTTATTATTTTGATGCATATGTTAAGGGAAATGTTAACTGGCGAAAACTTCCAAGGAGGGAGGTCCCAGCGAACGCCCACACACCCCTTGGATCATGATCAACACATCATGCTGTCATATTCTGGAAAAAATTGCCTTCTAAGTCAAAAACTGCCATGCTCTTCTAAAGAAAATGTCATCATCCTATAACTAAAACTGTCAAGCAGGACCTTCGCAAATGCCGCCCCTCCCAACGAATGACATTGATTTGATCTGGGAAACTTCCATCATCCACAACATCTCAACAATATATCTGAATGGATAAGTTAATACTTTGTTCAAGAAAAATGAATAACAATTAGATTGCGCCGAAAGAACTTTGCGACATCGCATGTTAGGTTTCGGATACTTTGAATGTTCACCATGCAAAATCTCATTAGTTAAGAACAGTAGTTAGGATATAAATAGTATAAATGCCTCATTAGTTAGAGACCAGTATTAGGGATACATATTACTATTGTGAAGAAGGATCACACATGGTGTAGAAATAACAAAGGAGATGGGCTAGGCGTGACAATACTGTAAATGGCGCTTAACCGGCACCATCCTTGTCCCTGTTACTGAAGGCAGTGTAGACTCAACAATGGTAGGAGCAAATACCACCAGAAAATAATCATAAGAAGCTCTCCAGAACATGCAAAAGCTGCTAAGTTGACCAAGCATTTCACTTTATCACTCCATTTTTCTGCACTGAATCTCTAAAACAAAATACATGAGTGTTCGTTCCAGTAATGTGCTCACAAGCCTAACAGTAATTAAGAAATAGGTGCACTACTGAACCTGCATGACAGTAGCACGATAGGGCGTCCTCAGCTCCAATTCAGCTTGCTTGTCTCCAGACGCAACCAATTCTTTTCAGTTATGTTGACAGCAAAGCAGCAAGACATATGCAACATTTTCAGAGGTAGCGAAAACCTCCATCATCTAACAGAGAACTATATATGCACAACAGAGGAGTATACTGGCTTCTAGATGTATTGTCATTTGGATGGACACTTGTATGATTCTCAGTCCTTATCTAGGTCCACAAATCTCATTACAACTAAGGTAATTACGTGCTGCTCTGAGATATATTATGTTTCGCTATTTCACAGAAGAAGAAAGTTGGTACGAACCAATTGAACCACAAGTATTAAAATTTGTATTTGCAGGCAACATCCCATTGTAATCGAATGATCAAATCACACCCAATACATGCACTCTAAATGAAAATAGTATGCCCAAAGAGAATATCAACTATCTATATATACCGTGGCTGCATGGCGAAGATGGAGTTTCATAAGCGTGATGGCCATCACATTGATATGCATCTATGCCAGTGAGGAAGCAACTTGACGGCCTATGTTGTTTATTTTGAGAGATTGGAGTCGACCAAATTCAGTCAAGTCTTATTCAGGGAAGTAGCGCTGGGTTGATAGAGAAAAGTCAGGTTACACAGATTCAGTCAGGTAATATTCAGTTAAATCTTATTGCTGATCAGTCAGTACCAGTAGAGCAGAGGTAGGAAAAGGACATAAGCGTGCATCAGGATTGATAGAGAAAAGTCAGGTTACACTCTTTTAACTAATTTTCTAGGACTAGAACAAGATTTATGTCTCTCAGAGTCGGAGATTACTGAGTTGTGCTAAAAAGAAAAGGTTCAAGGAAAAAAGGCAGTAGGTCTGAAGAATTCCAAATAGTATCGTGTGTCCAAAACATCAATTCAACACCAATGTCATGAGACATGTACTTTTATAATCATCTGTGCCCACAAAATCACAGCAGAGGCAAGTGAACAAAGTTGTTCGGAGTCACAACTGCTCGCGTTTATCTGTCTTTGTTAACTTCTTCACCCACAAAATCGAAAAGCTACCCTCTGACGTCAGTGAGTGGGCCTCACATGTCATCTCCATCTCACTTTCTCCCTTCTTCTCCTTCTACGCTGCTGCCCCCGGCACCCTTATGCGCGGCCGCATCTGCGAGCTCCTCCACCACCGCCGCCGAGTATGCAAAACTGAGAAGCCTCAGGTCGACGTCGTTCGCCTTGCCCATCCTGTTTGCACACGAACACGTCACCGTGTACCTCCAACGCCGAGGGTGATGCACCGCAGCTCGCGTCGAAGGAGACCCATCCGGAAGCGTGGTACGCAAGCAATCCGGCGGGTGCTTTTCAGGACCCGAAACCCCACGCGCCCGGGAGGGACCCCGTCTGGATGCGCGGCGGCTATGGGCTGCCCTAGGTCGGTTCGCCCGCCCCTAGAGCCTCGAGGATCGCCGCTCTTCAACACGAAGAACGAGAGAGGAAGAACCAGGGAGAGATGTAAAATTAGGGTAAAAAGTAGATGGGTTTTGCGTTTGTGTGTTGGTTTTTCAATCGGCCGTCACCCCTCATATATATATAAGAGGCAGCTGGACTTTCCGTGCAAGGAAAAGTTAGAATTCACGTCCAAAACCCTAATTTGGGTCAAATTCAGATTGTTTGGCCCGAACTTCCCAAAACAGTTGGGTCTAAAAATTGGCTGCACCTTGCGGGTCATGTTTGGGGTAGTAAACGACCTCAGAACAAAATCACATAAGCAGCAAATTTAACCGTTTCGATGAGGCGGACAACTTTCATGTTGAACGTTTTTCGATTCGAGGCAATCTTCAGGGCCGAATCGCTCGCGTAAAATGGATTGTTACTTGCGCTACCCATCAGACAGCGTATCTGATGGGGCACGCAACTTTTGCCCCGTGACAGGATCACATTCAGGTGGCTATAACTTTTACATACGATCTCGGATTGAGACGATATTTCTGCTTCAACAAGACAAAGACAATTCATGTAGAATGTTTTCTCATTTGAGGCCTCCCTTGAGGCGTAATTGGTCGAATAGTGCTTTGGATACAAAATCTCACTATTTCGAACACAATTTCGGCCTTTGAGATAAGATCGGATCACGATGGCTCAAATTTCAGAGACGTTCATGTCGATAATACGGAACTTTTTCCTGTAGATCACTTCTCCATTTGAGACCATCTTAATTCCATTTCATTCCATGCCAAAATCTGGTGTCAACACATGCCCCCCCTGTTTTTCGGCAAAGCTTGAATGCCGAAAAATAATTTGCACCGTGTTTGTTCTATGAACAATGTCAACACTTCATCAGCCATTTATATTTCTCAGGGCGATAATTATGTATCGGCCATTGATTTTATCTTCTTGTTTACATCATCCCTTGGAACCGATTACCACCAATCGGCTTTAAAGAGATGGGAATGAACCCGTTCCTTGTAGCACTAAGGAAATCAAACTCTGAGAGGTCACGCCCTGTTAAGCAAGTAACATCAGGATGATTCCAATCCACCGATGCATCGGCCAAAGCAACACAAGCTGAATTATCCGCGTGAATGACTTCTACCTCATCATCGACCCATTATGTTAAGAATTGATGCATGGTAGATGGCACACATTGGTTAGCATGAACCCAATCACGGCCTAATATAACATTATAGTTACCTTGCACCTCGGTGATGAAGAATGTGGTGGCCAAAGGTTTGCTTCCCACAGTGAGTTCCATTCACATCACACCTTTGCCCTTTGTCTTTTTTCTTTACCCTCAAATCCTTTAAGTACCTAATGGTATTCATCAATGCATCATCATCTAACCCCAACTTCTTGAAGACTGAATAGGGCATAAGATTTACCACAACACCACCATCAACGAGCATCCTAGCAACCGACGATCTGTTAATATGACCTTTGAGGTACAATGGCTTCAAGTGTTTCACCGGTTCTTTTGGCTTCTCGAAGATAGAGTTCTTAGGACCAAAATCCAGTTGGGCCACTCCTCTTCTTCACATATAGCACGAAACTCGGCAGGTAAGTAATACACCATATTAATATCCATACCTT
This sequence comes from Triticum dicoccoides, assembly GCF_002162155.2. Lineage (NCBI taxonomy): Eukaryota > Viridiplantae > Streptophyta > Magnoliopsida > Poales > Poaceae > Triticum > Triticum dicoccoides. Next base: position 62,183,050 of record NC_041381.1, read on the forward strand.
CCTGAACCGGCATAGATTCGTAATCCACCATCTCATCTTCATGTCCCAATGTGTATATTGGGTTTAAAGTTTCCTCAATTGAAGGGAATGTTTCAGGTGGTGTGGACGATGTAATAGGGGTCGCATCATCCTCTTTTGGTGGTGAAGGTGTTACTGACTAACATGCTCCCATGTTGTTTTCGTGCCCTCTCCACTAAATTTGACAAAATCAAGAACCTTATAACCTTGAGGGTACAAAACTGCATCAAAGTGTTCGGGATAAGGCTTTTGGTACACACGGCTCTTTACTTTCGGCTTGTTTCCGAAAGTTTCTAGAAACATCTCATGCAAATCCTCCTTAATTTAGTTAAAATTGGATCCGAGGTAGATGAAGATGTTTGTGGCAATGACATAGGAGTAGCCTGAGTACTAGCTAGTGGTCAACTTGCGGGATGGACGCCGAACCATAATTCAGCGGAATACCAAACATGCTTGCGCCTATGGGTGGTGTGACAAAGTGATTCAGCGTTGGCGCCGAATTGGGCACACTCACACTAGTAGAAAAGGGGCCAATGGTCCAGGCCGCTCCAGCCCATTAGTCCCGGTTCAATCCAGAACCGGGACCAATGGGGTCATCGGACCCGGTTCGTGAGCCCCGGGAGCCGGCCGGGCCACGTGGCCCATTGGTACCGGTTCGTCTGAAACTATTGGTCCCGGTTCGTCTGAAACTATTGGTCCCGGTTGGTGGGACGAATCGGGACCAATGGGACTCGCTCCTACCCCAAAACCATTGGTCCCGGTTGGAGGCTTGAACCGGGACCAATGGGCTTCCCATTAGTCCCGGTTCGAACCTTCAACCGGGACTAAATGGCTGGTACCCGTTGTGACCAGAGTTTAGTCCCACCTCGCCAACCGAAGGGGAACGGGACCGGTTTATAAGCCCCTCCCTCTCTACCTTATTGAGCTCCTCCGAAAATGAAAATAGATGCGCTTATATAGGTAATTTAGCATAAATTCATACGGATTTCTCTTGAAATTCGTTATGAATTTAAGTTGAATTTCCTCTATAAGCGCATCTGTACTCATTTCTGAGTAGTTTTTTTTTCTTTTTCTGCTATATTTATTTTTGTCTTTTTATTTCTGAGTGGTAATAAGCCATTAAAAATAAGCATATATGCTCCTTTTTTAGTACAGTTAATCACAACTATTTTTTGCTTCTATTCATTTCTGAGTAGCTTTTTATATAGTTTTTTCTTTTTCTGCTATATTATTTTTTTCTTTTTTTATTTCTGAGTTGTAATAAGCCATTAAAAATAAGCATATATGCTCCTTTTTTAGTACAGTTAATCACAACTATTTTTTGCTTCTATTCATTTCTGAGTAGTTTTTTATA
>NC_041381.1:62184661-62185681 GCF_002162155.2 Triticum dicoccoides
TTTCTGCTATATTATTTTTTTCTTTTTATTTCAGAGTTGTAATAAGCCATTAAAAATAAGCATATATGCTCCTTTTTTATTACAGTTAATCACAACTATTTTTTGCTTCTATTCATTTCTGAGTAGTTTTCTATATATTTTTTCTTTTCTGTTATATTTTTTCTTCTATTTATTTCTGAGTGGTTTTTTATATATTTTTTCTTTTCTGCTACATTTATTTTTTCTTTTTTTTCTGAGTTGTAATAAGTCATTAAAAATAAAAAGAGGTGCAATGCTCGTTAATTTGCTTCAAGCCTTTTGGAATAGTGTCAACTGCAGTGCACATAGCTCTGTGCAGTCTACCGTATTTCGCAAGGCTTGAAGCTAACCAACGTGCAGGAGCATTGAGCCTCTTCGTCATTGTATCTGCACTCAGGGCTTATAAACAGCTGCGAGTGCCTCTCGCTTGGCGAGGTGGGACTAAAAAAACAGCTGCGGGAAGAATCAACAAAAAAATAGCTGCAGAAAATAAAAAAGTAGTTACACGGGTCCATTGGTACAGGTTCATGGCACGAACCGGTACCAATGTTGTTCTTTGGTCCCGGTTGGGCGCTCCAACCGGGACCAATGCCCACCCTTTAGTCCCGGTCAGAGCCTCCAACCGGGACCAAAGGTCTTCGTTTCCCGCCCTTTGGGCTGCTGAAAAGAGGCCTTTGGTCCCGGTTGGCGGCACTAACCGGGACTAAAGGAGGCATTGGTCCCGGTTTGTGCCACGAACCGGGACCAATGCCGTTGCTATATATACAGCACTTAGCGCGCCGTCCTCCTCTCCCGACTTCGATCTCTCCGGCCTCTCCTCCTCCGCCGTCGCCGCGTCCCCTGCCGCTACCTCGCCGTCGCCGCCCCGCCCCGACGCCGTCGACGCCCCGCCCCGACACCGTCGCCGCCCCGTGCCGCCCCGCCCCGCCCCGCGCGCCGTCGCCACCCCGCCCCGCCCCGCACGCCGTCGCCGCCCGCCCTGCAGCCGCCCCGGCCCGCGCC
>NC_041381.1:62186370-62201658 GCF_002162155.2 Triticum dicoccoides
ATGTGTAGTAATTTAGATATGTATTATATTATGTTAGATTTTTTTTCTGTAAATAGATTTTTAATGTTAGTTTTTTTATGTTAGATTTTTTTTCTGTTAGATTTGTTCATATTGTGTAATTTAGATCTTTTTGTTAGATTAGATGTGTAGTAATTTAGATATTTAGATTGTGTAATTAATTTTGTTCATAGAATTTTAATGACTTTTTTGTTCATAGTATTTAGAAAAAGGAAAAAAAGAAGAAGTAGTTTATATATACTTCAACTAGCTAGCTGATTTAATAAACTAATTTATTTTACTATATAATGAAGTAATTTGTTTTTAGTAAGTACTACTTATTTATTTATAGTAAGTGTTTAGTAGTTGAACTAGATAGTTGATTTAATTAATAAGACTACTTTTATTTAACTATATATAGAAGTAGTTCCCGCGTTGACGTCGGCGATGCCTATCCCGCATCATCGTCGTCGTCGACTTGGCGGTGGAGGCCTGCTCGATCAGGGCCATGTTCGGGACTGGGCTCCGCTGGGTTGGTATTGGGAGGTGCTACCTTCCGGGGGACGTAGGTTGGTGAGGAGGCAGCCCGTTGTTGACCCGATCCTTGTTTGGTGGCAGTCGCGTGGGCCAGTGACAGTGGTGAGGCATCCGGACACCGCGGAGGTGGTACGTCACCGTGTCAGCGAGGAGGACGAGCACGTCCGTCGCTACATGGTTGCATTGGAGGGGAGGTTCAACAATACCTGGCAGGTTCTTCAGGGATCTCACTGGAGCTATGATCCTGTGATGGTTCCTTATCTTTGGGTGTCCACCGCCCGCGTCGATACCCGTCGGGCGCTACGGTTCTAGTTGTATTAGTGATAATATTCGATGATGTACGGACACCAAGAGATGATGTACTTTTGCTTATAATTATTGAATGCATGCTAATTTCAATACTATACTTTATTTTGTGATTTGGTTTTGCTTATTGAATGCTCATATTGGATAAGTTCTCCTTCATTCCCGTGTGCTAGACAATTTGGTATAACAATGCATTTGGGAATGAAAGAGGAGCTACGTACATACATCGATCATCGATAGTCAACCCGTGATTAATAATAATGATCTAGTTTAATATTTGAATTATGAACGTAGGCCGGAAATGTCGTACTCATCGGACGAAGAAAATCGCCCGGGGGAGTGCGACTGGTGCCACGACGACCGAGGTATGTGCGACAGATTCATTGAGCTGGAGGAAGATCGGCGCTTCAGCATTAAGCTCGAGGAGACTTGCGATGTTCATACGGTACGCAACGACGACAATAGTTTTTTTTCGTAATTAAGCACGACTTCAACTATTTTAACGTGTATTTTTCATCTTTTCCAATTCGACTAGCTTATCCCATGCTTTGCAAGACGCTATGTCTTGGAGAGGATGGATTTTGAAGACCATGAAAATTTCGAAACCAAAAAAATTATCCTAAGTACCGAACATGGTGTGGATTTTTAAGTAAAGCTGTACAATGCTCAGAGTGTAACCCATTTTGGTTGCAAAAATTGGGATGCATTTTGCAAGATGTATGGTCTTGATGAGGGTATGGTTGTCACCATGGATCTTGGTGATCCTACAATCGAGCAAGAGACACCTTCGATTTGGGTCTTTGTGGATACACCTCCAGTTCTTCCCTAATGTGAGCTAAACATAGTTATTAAGTAATTTATATTGTTTATTTCAAAATATATAGTTGACAACTTATCTCCATTGACAGCTTATTTTCATTCTTCAAAGAATGTGCGGAAGATGGTAGACAGAACGTACTACACCGAAGACTCCGAATTAACTTATCAGGAGAAAAATCATCTGGTCGGATTTTGTACTGATCTTGAGAATTACAATATCTACAATCAAACTCCTCAACATTATGGTCAATACGTGCCACTAGTGCACGTGTTGAACTACGGTAACTACCATGGAGATACCTTGGTAAGATTATTTTTTACTATTACAACATCCGTGCATCTTTTTGCACACTTCTAAAACTAGTTCATCATTGCTAACTACGAAATTATTACTATGTTTTCGACAGATAATCCCGAATGATTGTGTGCCTCATCTGATGTATACGCGTGGTAGCCTTCATGTTTTGAACATACGACCAGGTCGTCCTACGAATCTCAACTGTCCATACCGGGTTTCTAAAAGAAGTGGAGACATAACAATCAAAGAATGGAAAAAATGTATGGACAGTCGTAAGGAGCTTCTTGGAAGCAATAAGCAGCGAAAGGCAAGAATTGGAGACAGGATGATCGCCATTCTTCATAATGGAGAGTCAGGGTCTATATTGTTTTATGCTATTTTACCTTAAGGGCGTTTAGGTCCTATACCTGATACTGATGATCATGTGCTAAGAACAATTATGTAGGGTTGGGTTCGATGACTATATATGAGGATGATGATCGTATGACTTATTATTAATAACGAGTAGAAGTTGTATGATGATGCATGATTAGTAGGACTTGTTATTATATACATATATATGATGATGTATGATGCAAAGCATGCATGAGCATGTTATATCTGCGGGTGCAATGAACATAGCAGCAGCGTTGATAAACAAAGGACGAAGATAAGAGAGGACACTTCTCTCTATTAGCTAGCTATATAATAACAACCTAAAAATAACCCCCAAAACCCCTAAAGTAGCCACTTTTGTTAAAAAAAATAACTTTTGGTCCCGGTTGTAGCCACCAACCGGGAGCAAAGGCCCTCTGACTGGGCTCGGTGCACAGGGCCACGTGGAGCCACGTTGGTCCCGGTTCGTGTTTGAACCGGGACTAATGGGTGGTGGCATTAGTAACGACCCATTAGTCCCGGTTCATGAACCGGGACTAAAGGCCCTTACGAACCGGGACTAATGGGTGGTTTTCTACTAGTGTCATAATAGGATTAGGATATGTAGGTGCAGCCAGAAGCTGGTTGGTTTGACTAGGGTAAAAATTCAACGGCATACTATATTGTTCTTGCATAGGAGGTGCCGATGAAATAGGTAAAGTTGGACTAGGGTTTTTCAGATAAACCAACAGTACCACTAGATGATGGAGGCATATTTTTCTGAGCATTAGTATTTGCTACGAAAGAATTGTATGTCATCACGTTACCCTTACTAACAAGACTTTCAATCAGGCCACTTGCTCTGGAGAAAAAACTTTACTCACAGTGATTACATCTTGTTTGTTAATGAGAGGAGGGAAATTGATGTTTCCAACCTGGGTGACGTTGCCTTGACGGTCCTTCTTGAAACTTGAAAGAAACACCTCCAAATCCTGCTCCTCGCGCTTCTTCTTGAGCGCCTCAAAAGCCTCTTCACACTGCTTCTTGAGCGTTTCGTAGGCCTGGCATTGTTCATCCAATAGTTCATCAAGACCAGGCTTAATGATGTTATCGGCACTAACTTCTGAAGGCTTGGGGAGATCCGACATGGTTGATGATGATTCTTGGTCTTTCATCCCCAGCGGAGTTGCCAAAAAGAGTGTTCGCACACGAACACGTCATGTTTACCTCCAACGCCGAGGGTGATGCACCGCAGCTCGCGTCCAAGGAGACCCATCCGGAAGCGCGGTACGCAAGCAATTCGGCGGGTGCTTTTCAGGAACCGAAACCCCACGCGCCCGGGAGGGACCCCGTTTGGACGCGCGGCGGCTATGGGCTGCCCTAGGTCGGTTTGCCCGCCCCTAGAGCCTCGAGGATCACTGCCCTTCAACACGAAGAACGAACGAAGAACGAGAGAGAAAGAACCAGGGAGAGACGTAAAACTAGGGTAAAAAGTAGATGAGTTTTGCGATTGTGTGTTGTTTTTTCAATCGGCCGTCACCCCTCATGTATATAAGAGGCGGCTGGACTTCACGTGCAAGGAAAGTTAGAATTCATGTCCAAAACCCTAATTGGGGTCAAATTCGGATTGTTTGGCCCGAACTTTCCAAAACAGTTCGGTCTAAAAATTGGCTGCACCTTGCAGGTCATGTTTGGGGTAGTAAATGACCTCAAAACAAAATCAAGTAAGAAGCAAATCTAACTGTTTCGACGAGGCGAACAACTCTCATGTTGAATGTTTTTAGATTCGAGGACATCTTCAGGGCCGGATCGCTCGCGTAAAACGGATTGTTACTCGTGCTACCCATCTGACAGCGTGTCTGATGTGGCGCGCCACTTTTGCCCCGTGACAGGGTCGCATTCAGGTGGCTGTAACTTGTACATACGATTTCGGATTAAGACGATATTTATATCAGAATCGACCGTTTCGACGAGGCGAAGACAATTCATGTAGAATGTTTTCTCATTTGAGGCCTCACTTGAGGCATAATTGGCCGAAAAGTGATCTTGATACAAAATCTTAGTATTTCGAACACAATTTCAGCCTTTAAGATGAGATCAGATGACGATGGCCCAAACTTCAAAATTGTTTATGTTGATAATATGAAACCTTTTCATGTAGATTACTTCTCCATTTGAGAACATCTTAATTCCATTTTATTCCATGCCAAAATCTGGTGTCAACACATACTCACCTCTCTCGATGGGCTCCCGAGAAGGGAGTGTCAGCTCAGCTCGTTCCGACCCAGAAGATGGATGGCGCTCCGACTAGAAAGGCACACGGGCACCCACGGGAAGAGGCAGCTTTGGCCGAAGGCTAGCTAGGAGAGCGTGAGTTACTGTTCTCCTTCATCCCCTGTTCCCCACCTTCTCTCTGAATTTCCGCACTGTAATTGATGGATACACTGAATCAATGTCGAATCAAGTGAATGGGTTAGTAGCCGGCTATTAACAGACGACTCCAGAAGGGAGGTGCGACGACCACGAACGAGCACGTAGCACTGCGAGTACGCGGCTTCGTCCAACTCAGGCAAGTAGCTTTCGCGTAATTAATCGATTCAGTTTCTAGTTACAGGTTGCGTTCAGTCGACATTTGCTCAATAAATCGGTTCCTTGGCTCGGATTGTCGGTTCAGCATTGTTCCTGGAGTTCAAGGAAGGATTGTGACTTGTCTGAGGAGCGAGGACTAGCTTGTGCCTGCAGCGCCACGCTGTATTCAGGACCCAGAAGTGGTTGTCTTTCATTCAGTTCAGAAGAAGAAAAATAAAAACTGGCCAATTATGCATGCTTGTGTGGAGCAGGATGTGAGAAGGTCTTAATAATGCGATTCTCTTAATAATGCGATTCAATTGGTAATTACAGGTTGCGGTCAATCAACATTCACCCAATAAATCTCTATTCAGGACTCGCTGGTGTTGGTCGTCATTCAGTTTTTTTAACTGCTCAATGATGTATGCTTGTGTGGAGCAGAATGTTAGAAGGTCTTGCACGCGGTCTTTCGGCGAATCAGCTCCACGATCTGTCCGAGCATGGTCTACACGGCAACCCTCACAATCACTTTCTTTTGAACTATCAACGGCATCAGCAGACTATATGTAATGTGTGTGCTCTGGAGCTTCACTTATGAACTAGTCGTGCACAACATGAGCCTTCTCCTAGCCTTGGAGCTGCTGCTGCTCCTGCTTGCCTTGCCACACCTTTCTTGTGCCTCAAATTCTACAGAGACGCCACTGGATCGTCAAGCAGAGGCACTTCTCCAATGGAAATCTAGCCTAAACAATTGGTCCAATGATCGCCTGGACTCATGGACAAAGGGAAGCAACCCCTATGACTGGGATGGCGTTGCATGCAGCAACGACGTGCCGCCTCGTGGCCGTGACCAGGGTGATGATGCCCTAGTTGTGTCCAACATTTCGCTTGTGGGGTTTTCCCTTGTTCGCATGTTGGACAGGCTCCACTTTCCAGATTTGCCCCATCTTGTGTATCTGGATCTTAGTGGCAGCATTCTCCGGGGCTCAATCCCGTCAAGCATTGGTGCTCTTTCCCAGCTCACTCACTTGAATCTATGTCGCAACATTCTCCGGGGCTCAATCCCATTAAGCACTGGTGCTCTTTCCCAGCTCACTCACTTGGATCTATCCAACAATGAACTGAACGGATCTATCCCAACATCCCTAGGTAATTGTACTAACTACCATTTGTTTCTACCATGCCTAGTACGGTTGCAAGACTAGGGAATTTGATGAGCCTCTCCACTTTGCAGATTTGCCTCATCTTGTCTATTTGAACCTTGGTAACAACCACCTCTCAGGTGGAATCCCTTCAAGCATTGGGGCTCTTGCGGAGCTCACATACTTGGATCTGTCCGTCAACGACCTAAACGGATCTATCCCACCTTCCATAGGCAATTGTACAAAACTATCTTCCCTCGATCTCCCTTACTACAATTTGTTTGTACCATGCCTAGTAAAGTAGGAAGACTAGGGAATCTATTGAGCATCTCCATTTTGCAGCCCCATCTTGTCTATCTGGAACTCGGTCACAACTCTCTCTCGGGCCTAATCCCATCAAGCATTGGCGCTCTGGCCAGGCTCGAAAACTTGGATATGTCCGGCAACGACCTAAACGGGTCTATCCCACCTTCCATAGGCAATTGTACAAAACTATCTTCCCTCGATCTCCCTTACTACAATTTGTTTCTACCATGCATAGTAAAGTAGGAAGGCTAGGGAATCTATTGAGCATCTCCATTTTGCAGACTTGCCCCATCTTTCTATCTGGACCTCGGTCACAACTCTCTCTCGGGCCTAACCCCATCAAGCATTGGCGCTCTGGACAGGCTCGAAAACTTGGATATGTCCGGCAATGACCTAAGCGGATCTATCCCAACATCCCTAGGTAACTGTACTAAACTAACCTCCATTGATCTCTTTTACTACATTTTTCTCTACCATGGCTAGTACAATAAGGACATTAGGGAATTTAATGAGCCTCTCCACTTTCCAGACTTGCCCCATCTTGTAAATTTGGAGCTCGGTTATAACTCTCTCTCGGGCCTAATCCCATCAAGTATTGGCACTCTGCCCTAGCTCAAAAACTTGGATTTGTCCGGCAATGACCTGACCGGATCTATCCCGACATCCCTAGGTAATTGTACTAAACTAACCTCCATCGATCTCTTTTACTACAATTTTTTCTCTACCATGGCTAGTACAGTAATGACACTAGGGAATTTAATGAGCCTCTCCACTTTCCAGACTTTCCCCATCTTGTCAATTTGAAGCTCGGTTATAACTCTCTCTCGGGCCTAATCCCATCAAGTATTGGCGCTCTGCCCAAGCTTGAAAACTTGGATTTGTCCGGCAATGACCTGACCGGATCTATCCCAACATCCCTAGGTAATTGTACTAACTAACCTCCATCGCTCTCTTTTACTACATTTTGTTTCTACCATGCCTAGTACAATAGGAAGACTAGGGAATTTGATGAGCCTCTTCCTTTGCAGATTTGCCCCACCTTGTCTATTTGAGCCTTTGTGATAACCTCCTCTCAGTCGAAATCCTATCAAGCATTGTTGCTCTGGCCAAGCTCGAATACTTGGATCTATCCTTCAATATTCTTAATGGATCTATCCCGCCATCCATGGGTAATTGTACAAAACTAACCCAACTTGATCTCTCTTATAATTTTTTGTCACAAGGATCCATTGGAAGCATAGGAAATCTAACGAGTTTACATTACCTAGATCTTTCCCACAATCAAATAAATGGTTTCTTCCCTTCGACCATTTTTAAATTAGCCTCTCTAACAACACTGGCACTTGGATCCAATCAGCTTAATGTTCTATTACCACCAGAGTTAGGATCACTTGTTCTTCTCTCACATCTGAATCTTTCCAACAACTAGATCACGGGTTCCATTGGAAGCATAGAAAATCTAACAAGTTTAGAATTATTGGATCTTTCTAACAATCAAATAAATGGTTCCATCCCTCCAACCTTCTGGAAATTGATCTCTGTTACAACACTGTCACTTGATTCCAATCAGCTTAATGGCCTATTACCGCCAGAGTTAGGATCTCTTCTTCTGTTCATAGATCTGAACCTAAGTAGCAACCTGTTTCTAGGAAACATTCCACCTGAGATAAGACATTGCCACCATTTATCATCGTTACTCTTATCAGACAATTTATTGACAGGAGAAATACCACAAGAACTTGGGTATCTCACCAATCTATATCAGCTAGATTTGAGTAGAAACAATTTAAATGGTGCCATCCCAACGACTTTTTCTGATCTTACGCAACTATATAGACTGAAATTATCATATAACTATTTGGCTGGCAGAGTTCCATCTATCGCTGCAACATTGATCTCACTTGACCATAATATGAATTTATGCGGCGATTCCTATGACTTAAAACCGTGTGAAACACCGAAGCTCGACATGGAACACCTAAACAGAAAACATTCACGGATGGTACTTCTTGCTTTTTTTTGCATCCTTTTCCTTCGCTTGCCTCTCAATAGCAAGCATCATGGTTGTTTGTCGCACAAAAAAGTATGTAAAAAGTAAAAGCAAAAGCAAGTCTGGAGATATACTTTCTATATGGAATTTCGATGGAAAGATCGCATTCGAAGACATACTCGGTGCAACAGAAAATTTCGATGAGAAATATTGCATTGGCATTGGGGGCTATGGAACTGTCTTCAGAGTTGAGCTTGAAGGCCCTTTGCCGTCAAGCTCCTGCATTCAATGGAAGAATTCAGAGAGGAGGAAACATTTCACGCTGAGATTGAAGTGTTGACGAAAATTAGGCACCGATGTATCGTCAAGCTGTATGGCTTCTGTTCACACTCCCAATGCAAATTCCTCGTGTACGACCTTATCGAGAGGGGAAGCTTATCATCCATTTTGCACGAGCAAGAGCTAGCAAAGGAGCTGGATTGGACAAATAGAATTGCTATTGTGGCGGATGTAGCTCAAGCTCTCTCCTATTTGCATCATGATTGCGATGCTCCTATTGTACACCGGGACATAAAAAGCAGCAACATTCTTCTGAACCGAGATTATAAAGCTTATGTCTTGGACTTTGGCATGGCAAGGAAGCTGAAGCATGGTTGCTCAAGCTGGAGCACTATCTTTGCAGGGACATGTGGCTATATAGCCCCAGGTACTCACTGATGGTCTTAATCCATCCGTATCCATCGATGATATGAACATGCGTTCCTGAAAGTGAGAAATAAAAACTGATTATGTTTTGATAAACTGATTTTTTATTACAGAATTGTCATTCACCGTGGTGTTGACCGAGAAGTGCGACGTGTACAACTTTGGTGTGGTTGTGCTGGAAGTTGTGATGGGAAAGCACCCAGGTGATCTGCTCCTTTCGTTCTTCTGCCGAACAGAGCAGCTGAGGAAGTTCAACGATATCCTGGATCGACGCATCGCAGCGCCGTCAACCATTCATGAGGAGAAGGATGTCATTTTGGTTGCCTTGGTGGCCTTTGCTTGCCTGCAAATCAATCCCAAAGCCCGGCCAACAATGCAGCAAGTATATCAGGCACTGACAAATAGAAACCACCCAGCTTTCATGCCCAGGCCCCTTCACGAAATCAGCCTGCAAGATTTGCACGATTATTGTGGTATCATAAAGAATATATGAAGCTATATATAGCTAGTCTCTGTGTATTTGTATTTGTATTTGTGTGTAGAACTCGAGGACAGCAGGGTGGATAACAAGTAAGAGACATCCTTTGTACATTGACTCGGTAAATTGGTACTTGTAATTTCTGTGCCAAAATTGCATGGTTTGCCAAGACATGGATGACAGTATAGGCATTCCCATTATCTAGGTATCTTTATTCAATTGAAGTGGGTGGAATTGTGAAAAGTGGATGCATGCATCATTTTTTTAAAGGGGAGTTGATACATTATGTTTTGTGGAAACTGATGATACAACACTTGGATGTTTAACAGACAAAATTTGAAGCAACCGAAGTTTTTCAGCGCATTGCTTTGTTTTTTTACTGATCAAGTATATATTGAGGAGTACAGTAAAGTAAAAGTGCCAGACGGGTTCCTGAAATCGAAATCACTCTGTGTCGCTTCGGTTTCGAGCTGAATTGCGCTATAGCTGCAGGTGTGTATAGTTCACAACCTCCGGACAGTTGGAGGCTACTTTCATACGAGTAAATCAGCCGCTAGTGCTAAGGCATTTTTGAGCCAGATATATCTTTTGGAGGACATGAACCAAACCTCCAAGGTACTAGCACCCAACCTCATCGCGGCTGAGCTCTCAGTACTTGCAGGCCAATAATGTGCATCGTCTTTGGGTTTTTTTTGGGAAGCGGGGAGCAGATCGGCTTTGCTGATATACTGAGGCTTTACTTGCAATAGTGTTTTTTTAGAGAAAAGGCACGAAGGCCGACTTCAAACTAATGAAGCCATCAACCGGCTAGGATACAATGGAGCTGAATTACAAAGGCAAAGACTTGACCAAAAACTGAAAAATACATGCAGAATTCACTACGGCCAAGAGCAGCAGCGAACAGAGCATCAAGAGAAGCTGCGATCAAGCCGACGGAGGTCTTGCACAGCCAGAACTGCATGGCCGAAGCCACCTGACGCCAACAATTGCCGTGGACATGAAGATCCGGACCGCTTGAAGGAAACCACCGACTTCGCCGCCCGCCGCCATGGCCCACTGCCGGAGGGGAGACAACTATCTCCCCTTCGTCCAGACCGTGCCGAACACGTGGATGCCCACCACCAGCCGGCAAGCCAACCAGCAACTAAGGCAGGAAGTCACTGAAAGTTGCGGAAGGATCCACACGCCACCACCAACGCCGGCAACCAGGGGAGCCGAGCACCGCCGCCGCCACCAACCACCACGCACCAGGCCCGCAACCCCCAACCACCCCTTGAACAACGCCTCCAAGGAGGACCGAGACGCCCGAACGCCGCCGCCTTCCGGTCTAAAGGCCAAGACTTTCGCTCAGGGAGGAAGGGGGACGAGGGGAGCCGATCTTGAAGCTCGACCCGCCTTCAAGAGGTATACCAGCACCGGAGCGCCGCCGGCGTCGAGGTCGATGCGGAGTCGGCCAGGGGTGTTCCCCGTTCCACGACTCCACCACCCCATCCTCGACGGCCAGATCTGACAGGCCAACCACCAGATCGGCGAGATGAGACCACCGCGAGGGGAAGGGCCAGGAGGAAGAAGAGCCACCCGCCGTTGCATCAAGACCTCGTCATCCTCACGCCACCCACGCGGCCGAAGAGGACGGCCAGCCCCCGCGCGCGCCATCCACCGGAGAGATCGACGCAGCCATCTCCACCCAGTGCCGCCGCCCTGGCTTCCAAAGCCCCTCAAACGGACGCGAGGCAGCAGATCCACGCCGCCACCTTCACCGGAACACGCGCAGCAGCCGGCGGGCTCCTCGGGTGGCAGCGGGGAGAGGGAGGAGGGAGGAGAGGAGTCCGCGGCTAGGGTTTGGGGGGCGCTACCATGTCGCCCGAGAGGGGCGACGGGAGAGTCAGGGGGAGTGTTTCTTGTTCTTGCAATAGTTTTATCAGTACCAGGTAATAGTTCACCTGTTTTATTCTGTCTTTTCTCGTAATTTTCTGTTCACATTGGCCAGTGAAGGTCTTGGACCTGAAGCTCTCACAGGCCAGATATGGCTCCTACATCTGGATCAGTTTGAGATTGAGAAGGATTTTCTTTTACTTCGGAGGGTGCTGAAGCTTCTGCCTGAACTCTGAACGTAGTTGTTAACATGGAAGGAAGAGTATTTGCTTTGCACAAACATGGGCGGCTGTTACGCTGATATATAAACATGTTCCGCAATGTTGTTTATGGCCTACACTGACAGTTAGTGATCTGAGAATGCGCAGCTTCCTCGAATTGTAATCGAATGATCAACTCGCCATCAATGCATGTTGTTTATGGCCTACATGCTGAAATGCTGAATTACTAACATTTGCATTAGGAGGCAACACCCCATTGTAATCGAATGATCAACTCACACTTAATGCATGTGTGCTCTCTAAATGAAAATAGTGCCCAAAGAGAACTGCAACAATCTATATATACACCGTGGTTGAATGGCAGGAGATGGAGCACAGGAGCAGTATAAGGTGCTTGGAATTATTATGATATGCATCTGCTGTTGGAAATCATTTTCTTAAAAGACTTGGATAAACAACAGTTTTTTGACCTGAGTTTTTATTTATTTTGAGATATTGGAGTCCACCAAATCCAGTGAAATCCTTGGTCGACATGCGCTTCTCATTTCGGAAAACAATTCCTAGTTATAGTCCAGTTTTCCCGTCCACCTTTTTGAACAGTTATGTTGGTACTCCGTGTGAATTTATTTGGCAAGAGTTCTGAAACGAGGGCATTAGTCTGTGACCACTTTCCGTACCACTTGATTCTGCAAGAGGTTCGGAATGGGTGTAAAGAGTGTAGCAAGAGTTGACATGCGTGTAATTTGTAGAGAAGAATGTGAGTGACAAATTTGGTACCCCAAAATGCATAGGACCCGCCGTTTCTTCTAGTCAAATGGTTCTTCTCGACTAGCACTCCATCATGAGTAAAAAGGAGTACTACCTGAAACAACTGTGAAGTGCCTCGACTTTACCTGTAAAAAATGGAATTTTAAATACAATTCATAGCGATGCCCAAATAGTTTCATTCGTATGACATCTCAGCACATTACGGCTGCAACTGAATATTCAACTTGATCCCTATTAACTATTTTTAGAAGTAATTCGTACGATAACAGCAGGATGAAAATTGAACCAGGACAAAGAAATAAACAAATTCAGTTTCACATAAGTAGGTCGGTGCGGTACCATGCTTGCCTTACTATGGAGCCGATCCTGTTTGCCTTACCATGGCTTTCTTGTGCCTCAAATTCTTTTTTTTTTGGAACGAAGGCTCAAGAAGAGCCCGACTTTGAATTAATAAAGCCATCAACTAGCCAGGATTACAAGGACAAACGCTTACAACAAAAAGTAAAGGATAAAACCGAGCGACGAATACAAGGAACTCAAGCAAAACAACTCACGGCAGCAGTAGAGTGAGCCAATGCATCACCACGCTGCTACCAACACCCTACTGGACGACCTACACCAAGAGAACAAAACTAGGGTCTTGGGAGGAATGCACCACCGCGCAAGCTTCGTGATCACAGCCATCCTCGGAGCCAGCCATGGACCAGACCACCATCTGTTACTGCCTCTGCAAAGGGCCCCTACCCCTTCATCCTGGCTCGAAGGATGCCGCACAGGCAGACGACAGCTCGGTTCACCCCAGAACCCAAATGGATGGCCTCCAAGCTGCAGGGAGAAGGAACTAGAGCAGAACCACAAGCCCAGGGCATACTACTTACAAGCACCATCGTCGTCTGCGGCTCAGCCGCACCAAAGGGCAAGAGCTGCCGGCCACAGTCGCAGAAGCATGGGAAGCAGCGAAAAGTAGATCAAAGGCCAGCGTTGGATTCGCCCGAGCACAATGCTCCCACCAAATGGTATATCGTTGTCGCCGTAGAGGGGAACCCGTTCCCCTCTTGCCCAGGCTCGTGGGCATCGACCCACCGGCGACCTCGTCAGGGACCCTCCAGCCAGCAGCCTATGAAGAAACAGAAACCAAACCAAGCTGTCTCCCGCGACCATCACATCCACAACCAAACTCTCTCGCCGCCCCTGCAATCCCCGGACGATGCCTCCAAGAAGGAACACGACACGGACGTGTCGTCGCCGCCCGAAGCAGGGGACCTAGGCTTTCACCTAGCAGGGAACGGAAGGAGGGGGAGGATCCACTCCACAGCCTCCAAGGAGGGGAACGGCGCCCAAGGCGTCGCCTTTGGTGTGACTGTCGCGTCAGCCAAGTGTTTCCCTCGGATCCAACCCCGCCCGACGAGATCCGCACAGCCAGCAACCGGGAGCAGCGGCCTAAGCCACCAGGACCCAGATCCGGCGAAGGAAGGAGCAGATCGGGGCGGAGGGGATGGGCTTCATCAGTGGCATACCTGCGGGATGAATGCACACCAGCGACCAACGACCGCCGCCACCTCGTCACCCACGAGACCGAGTGGGCGCCTAGCGCGCACCGGCAGGGCGGCCAGCCGCCAGGGCTACCCCATCCTCACCTGCCGGGGCCGCCGTCCCGCGTGCCGAGTCCCTGCACGAGACGAGCAGCCACTGAATCCCCGCCGCCACCTTCATCGGGGTCGAGCGCGTGCGCTGGAGCACACCTCAGGCGGCGGCGGAGAGGAAGGAGGGGGAGGAGGGGGCGCGGCGGTGGCGGCTAGGGTTACCCCCGAGTCGCCTCGAGGAGACGATGCGGGGGGAGGGGGGCGACTCTGCCTTAGTCCAATATCCTGTGCCTCAAATTCTACGCAGACGCGAGTGGATCGGCAGGCAGAGCCGCAGCGACACTTCTCATCTGGACTCAAGGGAAAAGGAAAGCAGCCCCTGTAAGTGGACCGGAGCATGTCACTAGCCAAGCTGCCCCTCCCAGTTAATCAAAAACTAAAAAAGGACCTATGCCATCCGACGTGGGTCCCACATGTCATCTTCTCCCTCTCACCTTCTCTATTCTCCCCTTCCACTCCCCTCACTGCGGTGCCTTAGTGGCCCCACCTTTTGCATCTCCCATGCCGCCCCCCTTTGCCCTACGCGCCGCCGCGCCCGCGAACTCCCCCGCCACCACCGCCGAGCACGCAAACTGAGCAGCCTCATATCGCCGGCGTTCGCCTTGCCCGACGACCTCACCCCTCTTAGTCGGCTCTGTGAAGGGGAGGACTTCGTATGTGAGCTGCAACGACCACGAGCAGGTAGCACCGCCAATGCGCGCGGCTTGCTCGAATCGTGGCCACCTCAAGGGTTAAATCAAAGGTGCAGGAAGAGAAGGTCCTTCATTCCAACGGGCCAACAAATCCAAGGTTATGTCTCTACAAATACAAGGGGTGTGGGGTGTCTTGAATCTCAAATCAGATATCACCGGTTGCTTTTTTTTAAGCAGTCACCGGTTGCTATGGGTATGTATTTGTTTCTTCTCTTGGATTGTCTAGCTTATCACATTCCAGAAGGAATGATAAACCGACAAGTGTCCAGCTACCAGCCGCTGAATCAATTTCAGACAGCCACACCATAGCTCCCCCCGTGTCGCTGCCCCAGGCGACACCGGGGGCGACCCGCCTCCTCCCGAAGCTCACTCCTCCGCCTCTCGGCTCGCTGCCGCTGCCACCGGCCCGTGCGCCGCGGTGGCGGCGGCCCCCCTGCTGCCGAAGGTGCCAGGGGAGGTCCGGTCTGCTGGTGGCGCTGGGAGTCGTCGGGTGCTTCTGGGTGGTGGCCGGCGGCTTGCCAGCGCAGGATGCCGAGGCGGCGGCCCCGGGAGGTGGTGGCGGCGATCTGTTGCGCGCCAGTGGTGGCTG
>NC_041381.1:62201856-62224824 GCF_002162155.2 Triticum dicoccoides
TGCTGGATCTCGATCCAGTTTCCGCGGGCGGGCGCCTCTGGTGCGCGGATGCGCGGGTCCTCGTGCAGGGTGGCGGCGCCAGGTCTTTGCCGCTTCGCTTGCTCAGAGCTTGGGGTGCGTGAAGGAAGCCGGGGCGGCGACCCCGGGCTGAGGGCCGCGGCGGTTGGCCGTGGTGGTGGCCGGATTTGGCTCTGCCATCGGATCCCCGTCCGTGCGTGTGCGCTGGCACGTCACTCGTGGCATGAGTTGCTGCTGTGGCTTCCGGCGCGGTTGAGAGGTGCGGCGGCAGCTGCACCACGAGGTGGAGCCGGTGGACGTCGACATTGGGATTGTGTGCTGTGCAGTGCTTCGGATCTGCTCGGATTCGGAGGTGTGGAGGAGCTTCGGGCGAAAGTCCAGCATTGACTTTGGGTCGGTGCCGGCAACGGCGGCGCCATGGCGTCATTCTCCTTCTTGAAGGCGTTGCCGTGGAGCTCCATTACACAACTCTCCGGGAGAAATCCCTAGCTTCAGATGGTTGAAGCGGGCGATAACGGCGGCTACGTCGTTTCCTTCTTTGAGGCATCGCCTTGGAGAGTCAGCATACTGCAGTTTGCACGGATCTCTTTGTCTTCGGGGACAGTGGACGTCGAAGCGGCGGCTTCGGGTGGTTTCTGATTGCGCGCCGAGATGGCAATCTCGGGAACAATGCGAGTGGCAGCTCTATGTGGTGGGGCTCTATCTCGACATTGGTTGGGTGGCATCCTTGTCCCGCTTGGGCGTTAAGGGTGTCGGCTTGGTCGATGCGCCCCAAAGGGGGCGATCTGACTTTACATCGGGGCGGCGGCCCCGGATGTGGTGCGACGTTTGTGGTCTGCGAGCAGTTGCCCTAAGCAGCGTGGGCTACGGGCAGCTGGGTTGTGCGGTGTTGCTGCTCAGAGGGAGTGGTGGTATGTCGGAGCGGCGGCCCCCGGAAGGCGGTGCCGGTTGATTGCGCTGGGCGCGACGGAGCGGTGGAAGTCGGGGCGGCGGCGGCCCCGAGAGAGTCACTATGGTGACCAGACTTCAGTGGCAACGATGATGGTGGTAGCGATGTCGGCAACGCGGCAATGGTTGCGGTAGTCGGCTCTTCTCCGGTGTGTCCACGGTATTGCCTCGATTTGTTTGTTGCTGTGGAGTCGAAGCTGCGGCGGCGGGGCCCTGTGGTGTACGATGACTGGCTGCAGGTGGTCCATTCGGCGATCTTCCGTGGCGCCAGCCGTGCCTGGTTTTGTTCTGCTGAGTTCTCCGTCAAAGTCGGAGCTGCGTTGTCCGGTCATAGGTCGACATGTCGTTGAATAGGGTGGGCTTTGCCCTGTGTGTTTCAGTCGTTTGGTGTGGGCTTTGGCACTTGTTGTTCCGGTTTTCGCCCGGTTTTCCGTAATTAACTGGGCAATTCTCTTCTAATTAATAGATGAGGCAATCTTTTGCCTCCGTTTTAAAAAAAAAGAATGATAGTGACTTGTGAGGACTTCTCTTACAGCACCGGACCCAGACTCAATTCAGGACTCACGACTGGTGGTCAGTCATTCAGACATTCAGTTTTGGAGAAAAAAATGGTCACTGATGCACGCTTGTGTGGAGCAGAATGGGGAATCGGCTCCACAATCTGGCCAAGCATAGGCTTACACGGCAAGCCTCGCAATGATTGTTTCTGAAATATTAATGACAACAACAGACTATATACATCCATGTATGTAAGTGTGTGTGATTTGGAGCTTCACCTACACTAGCCCTGCACAACATGAGCCTTCTCCTAGCCTTGGAGCGGCTGCTGTTCCTGCTTTCTTTGCCATGCCTTTCTTCTGCCTCCAATTCTTACCATCACAATTTGGATCTCTTATTGTTCTCTCACATCTGGATCTTTCCAACAACCGGATCACGGGTTCCATTGGCAGCATAGGAAATCTAACAAGTTTTAAATTATTGGATCTTTCAAACAATCAAATAAATGGTGCCATCCCTCTGACCTTCTTGAAATTGATCTCTGTTACAAAACGGTCACTTCAGTCCAATCAGCTTAATGGCCTATTACCGCCAGAGTTAGGATCTCTTGTTCATCTCGTATTTCTGGATCTAAGTAGAAATCAGTTTCTAGGAAGCATTCCACCTCAGATCGGGCATTGTCGCTTTTTATGGTCATTACGCATGGCCGACAACTTATTTATAGGGCCAATACCGCAAGAACTTGGGTATGTTTCCAACCTAGATCAGCTTGATTTGAGTAAAAACAATTTAAGTGGTGCCATCCCATGGACTTTTTCCAATCTTCACATGTCTATGCTGAATTTATCATATTACAGTTTGGCTGGTAGAGTTCCATCTGTCACTGCAGCCTTGATCTTTCTTGACCATAATAAGAATATATGCGGCTATTCGTATGGCTTAAAGCCATTTGAAACAGCAAAGCTCGACATAGAATACCAAACCAGAAAATATTCAAGTATGGCAATTCTTGCTTTTTTTGCACCCTTTTCCTTTGCTTGCTTTTCAATAGCAAGCATCATTATTATTTGTCGG
The DNA here is from genome assembly GCF_002162155.2 of Triticum dicoccoides. Lineage (NCBI taxonomy): Eukaryota > Viridiplantae > Streptophyta > Magnoliopsida > Poales > Poaceae > Triticum > Triticum dicoccoides. Next base: position 62,204,395 of record NC_041381.1, read on the forward strand.
AGAAGAAAGTATGTAAAAAGTACAAGAAAAACCAAGTCTGGAGATATACTTTCTATATGGAATTTCGATGGGAAGATCGCATTCGATGACATACTCAGTGCAACAGAAAATTTCGATGAGAAATATTGCATCGACGAAATAGGGTTTCCCCCCGCTTTAGATTATAAAGCAACCACCACAACAACAATATCCGACAATCGCGGCCAACAAAAGGTCCAGCCAAAGAAATAAAAAGGTTACCACAAGGGCATAACAGAAGTACAACAAGGACGGAACGCTGGGGTCACAGCCAAACAACCCCAAAATAGGATCATAGCCTAACTAGTCCGGCTCAGGTGGTGGAGGCGGGAGCGGTGGCGCCAATGCTCCAGTAGTGGTGCGTAAGGCCGAGATGATCCTGTCGATGAAGTCCCGATCACACCGCTTGCTGAGCGGTCTCCATAGCTGTAAGAAGCCACACAGTTTGTAGATAGAGTCAGTCGCACGAGTTGGAATCACATGCTCAATCACAAGTTTATTGCGAGTCGTCCATAGAGTCCATGCTATCGTCCCCACTACTACCCACAGGCTAGGGCGCGTCCTAGCCTCTCGGCTTAGGACCGCCTGAAACAGATCGGGGAGGTTATCATGGTTCCAATCACCGCGAATCACCTCCCTGATGCAGCTCCAGAGGAGGACTGCAGACGGGCACCAAAAGAAGATATGGTTGGAGTCTTCCTGTACGCCACATAGGGGGCATAAACCATCCCCGGGACCATTCCGTTTTCTAACTTCCGTACCCGAGGGTAAACGGCCTCGCACCCATTGCCATAAAAAGATGCGAATCTTTAACGGCAGCTTAATCTCCCAAAGAAGGGTCATTTCGGTTGGGCCCGGGGTAGCTAGCATGGCGTGGTATAGGGACTTGGTAGAAAACCTCCCACTTGGTTCTAAGGACCAAGATAGTGAATCATTCTCCGTGGAGGGAGGGTTAAGAGCAATGCATTGGAGCATCTCGTCCCATTGGCCCCGTTCTAACGGTCCAAAGGTACGACGGAAAGCAATGGCCCCGAGGTCAGCGAGGGCCGCATGCACGGATAGATGCGGTCGGACACAAATGGAGAAGAGCGCGTTGAAATGTTGGGCAAATGGTCTGTCACCTGACCAGCGGTCAAGCCAGAACAGGGTGTTGGTGCCCGTCCCCACCGAGATGGATGTTCCAATACGTAGGACCGGCATAAGCTGGATGACTGCCTGCCAAAACTGGGAGCCACCCGTCCGGGAGGCGAAGGCCAGAGGCTGTCCACGCAAGTATTTTGCGCGGATGATCTGGAGCCATAAGCTTCCATCACCCGTCTCAATGCGCCATAGCCATTTGGAGAGTAAGGCTATGTTCATCCGCTTGGACGAGATGACTCCCAAGCTGCCTTGGTCCTTTGGCTTGCACACCTCAGACCATTTTACCATGTGATACTTTTGTCTATTATCTGGTCCCGCCCAGAGGAACCTAGACAGGTATTTGGCGACTTCCTGATGAAGGGATTCATGCAAACTATAGAATCCCATCAAGTACATAAGCAGGCTAACCAAGGAGGAGTTCATCAACACAAGGCGGCCCGGGTCGTGTTGAGAAATATTGCATTTGGCGTTGGAGGATACGGATCTGTCTTCAAAGTGCAGCTTGAAGGCGGGGTTATCTTTGCCGTCAAACTCCTCCACTCGATCGAAGAATTTAATGACGAGGGAATATTCCATGTTGAGATTGAAGTGTTGACAAAAATCAGGCATCGATGTATCGTCAAGCTGTATGGCTTCTGTTCCCACTCCCAGTGCAAATTCCTCGTGTACGACCTTATTGAGAGGGGAAGTTTATCGTCCATTTTTAATGACCAAGAGCTAGCAAAGGACTTGGATTGGCCCAAGAGAGTCACTGCTGTGAGGGATGTAGCACAAGCTCTCTCTTACCTGCACCATGATTGTGATGATCCCATCGTGCATCGCGACATAAAAAGTAGCAACATTCTTCTCGACCTCGATTACAAAGCTTATGTCTCAGACTTTGGCATGGCAAGGAAACTGAAGCATGGTTACTCATGGAGCACTATTTTTGCAGGCACATGTGGCTACATAGCCCCTGGTACTTACATGGGCTTACTCGATCTTTTATTTTTGAAATGTCATTCTAAAAGAGAGAAGAAATATAGTCTCTGATCTGATATAGAGCTGATTTTGTTTCTTATTACAGAATTGTCATCTAGCTTGGTGTTCACAGAGAAGTGCGATGTGTACAGCTTCGACGTGTTTGCTGGAAGTTTTGATGGGAAAGCACCCAGGTGATCTGCTCCTTCCGTTCTTTTGCCAAACAGAGCAGCCAGGGAAGTTCAAGGACATTCTGGATCGACGCATCGCAGCATCGTCAACCATTGACGTGGAGAAGGATGTTATTTTGGTTGCCTTGGTGGCCTTTGCTTGCTTGCAAGTCTGTCCGAAAGCCCGGCCAACAATTCAGCAGGTATATCAGGCACTGACAAATAGAAATCACCCAACATTCCCAGGCCCCTTCATGAAATCAGGCTACAAGATTTGCATGATTATTGCGGTGCCATAAAGAATATATGAATTGATATAGGTAGCCTACAGTGTCAGCAATTATATACTCCCTCCGTTCCTAAATATAAGTGTTTGTAGAGATATCACTATGGACCACATACTGATGTATATAGATGCATTTTAAGTGTAAATTCACTCATTTTGCTTCGTATGTAGTCTATAGTTAAATCTCTACAAAGACTTATATTTAGGAACGGAGGGAGTATTTGGCATGTGTTTGTTTGAGATAACGTATCTATTTTGCCATGTTTGAACTTTGAAGTGTCATGTATGCGCCTCCCCAAGAAGGCTGTCGTGTGAGTGCCGTTTTTGCTTAGGCACCTTTTGTAATCTGTACATGCCCCCTCTCTATATTTCAAAAACAGAGTTGCTGCTGTTTTTTGTAAAAAAAGTGTCATGTAACAATTAGACTACTGATAAACGATGCTGCGTTGGGCCCGGATGAGGTTCGGTGGCGCCTTGAGCCTTCGGGCCAATTCTCCACCAAGTCTCTCTACTCGGCGATCGCCCCCTCCTCTGCCCCACCCCCCTCCAGACGGTGTGGTCCATTCGCCTGCCCCTAAAAATCCGGATCTTCATGTGGCAATGGATCTGCGGTCAGCTCCCATCTGGAGTTGAGGTCCGCAAGCGCAATGGCCCGGGATCTGGCCTGTGCCCTCTCTGTGATACCCCCGAAGACTCGAACCACATCTTCTTCACATGCGTGTTTGCTCAGTTCATGTGGAGCTGCTTTAGGGAGGCGGATGGTGGAGATTGGCGCCACTCCAACTTCCCCGACCTCTTCGCTGAACTCCAGACCTCCCTGCTGACCACTCGCCACATTAGGTGGCTTGAGATTGGGGTTCTCGCGTGGACGCTCTGGACGATTCGCAATAAGCTTGTGATTCAGCGCACCCGGCCCACTTTGTCGGTCTACTGACGTTCTCTTCAAACTGTCTGGTTACTTGCAGCTCTGGCGGCCGCTTAGCTGCCCTCGGGACCGGGACGCCATCTCCGCCTTCATCGCCAACCTTCGCTCGATGGCCGTTTGCCTGTCGCCGCCTCTTCCAGATCCTGATTAGATGTCTGTTTGCTCCCCGGCCTTGGCCCCGGCTGAGCCTTGGCTTTATTTCGCGTGTGTGTGTGTGTGTGTGTGTGTGTTGGGCTTGTTGAGTTGTGCCCTCAGCAGTACCTCTGGATCTCTTGTTGTGTGACTTGGGTGTGTGTGATCTGTACTAGACCTTGTATGTGTGCTCTTGGCGGTTTGCTTTATCTATAAAGCGGGGCGAAAGCCTTTTTCGGTAAACGATGCTGCATTTTGATTTTACAATGAACTTATTGATACGGTCCCAAGTACCGGTCTACTCTAGTTTGTTTGACTGCCATTTGGCGGGAATGTTTGGATGATAGTTCTGTGATTAAGTGATTTTTTTAGAGGATGGTTAACTGTTTTTTGTTGTTGAATTTATGCAATCAGTCATTTTTTTGTTTATTTTGGCACTGCGTTTATCTTTGCCCAAAGACATCCAGCATACTTGATCATATCGGGTTCATGCATAGATCACATGCCCTGATTTAGTTCGTCATAAATCACATGCCCTTGTTTTCTTTGCCTTTTGATTCATTTGCCATTTGAACTAGTTGAGTCATTTCAAAATTCTGAGCCAAATAATGCTACCCAAAATGAAGATCTTTCCCCTCGGCAAACTTGCAATCTTTTTTTTACAAAGTCTACATAGCTCAACAGAACCAACCAGCTTGACATATGTTAGTCCAGTCCGATAGCAGCGAGCAGAGGAGGTGACCACGATTCAGATAGAGATTTGACTTCACCAGTTTCACTAGCAACACTAAGAAGAATGATGAAAAGAAAATACGATAAAAGCTGAAGCTTCACATTTTGGGCGGCCAACTTCTCGATACGCCGATCAAGTGCTTCTGCATTCTCAAACCCTGATAGCATCAATTTGAGATGTCATGGCAATAAATTCAGCCCATGGAGCATCAATAAGTCGTTGCATTTCCCGCGACACGCTACAAGCAGCTGCATTGTTGATGATGGACACATTTATCATATGAATTTCCGCGACCTAGTCCAAGCACCTGTCCAACCACATGAAGAAACACCAGTACTTTGACCTTTCCAAACATACTCAATTCAGCAACTTGCATGAACCAGACATTAGGAAAACCATATGACATACTACTTGACTCTGAACATTAAACAGCAGCGGAACAACCTTCTTGTCCTTCACATTCGTTGCCAATTTGCGCAAAAAATTGGTTGGGTTCAGAGATGTGCAAGACTGAGAGCAACCTTTGATATCCACATTCTAGACATTCAGTCAGAGAGAGGCTCACCATTCCTTGGTGCACGCGAGCCGGGGCTTCTCTATGACACGCCAGCCGGAGCGACATTGCCACTTTCAACAACCTATGCCAATAAGCAACATGCCTAATTACTGAACTAATGGACCACAAGTATTAAAATTCGTATTTTAAGGCAACATCATATTGTAATTGAATGGTCAACTCACACTCAATTCATGCACTCTAAATGAAAATAGTATGTCCAAAGAGAAAGGCAACTATCTATATATTCCGTGGCTGCACAGCGAAGATGGAGCTGCATAGGCGTGTTGGCCATCACATTGATATGCACGCCAATTAGGAAGCAATTTTATGACCTATGTTGTTTATTTGGAGACATTGGAGTCCACCAAATTCAGTCAAGTCTTACCCTGGAAAGCAACGTTCGGTTGTAGTCGAAGTCCACTTTCTTCGTTAGTCATGACCACATTCCATGCCACTTGATATGTTTACAGTGCCGTGCCCTGTTTAACAACCTTCAGCTGCAAGCCAGGGAAGAAGCTCCGCGTTTGCTCATTCTCTCTGGTCTGAAATTGTGGGCGATGGCAGATGCACATAATTATGTGCATAGTTATGCTTGTCTTATATTTAGGCTCTGTTCTCATCGTGGTTTTGTTATGTATTCTGGACATGGGCTTGGTCCATCTTTCTTCTCTATAAAGTTTACATGTAGTTCTCCTGTATGGTCTGAAAAGGAAATTATGTGAGTAGTTTTTCTTTGTGCACTGGTTTGGAGTGGAGATATTTGTGTATGTTGGTTCTACCGCCCTAGATTGTGTGAATTCTTGTAAGCTATAAGTCTGTAACTCTTGCCTTCTATAAAACTATGGTACGCATTTTGCGTATTTTTGAAAAAGGAGAAAACTTCTCTAGAGATTTTGAGATGTTCTTCTACGCTCCCATTACTGTCGGAGCTGAGAAGTTCGAAATGGGTGTATAGAATATACGGAAGTTTGTAAGTATAACGGAATAACCATTGCTAGCACACACCCAGGTTCTGTTTGTTACGGCCTTGTGTACTGTGGGATCGAAAGGGCTTGGTTGGAAAGTAGTTTTCCACTGTTCTTTTTCCCACACTTACAAGAACTTGGTTTGATTTTTAGTTCAAACAATAAGTGTGAACCAATTCATAGTCAGGCTACACTTTTAACTAATCCCCAACGTAGTGCAATTTTCAGCATAGATGGTAAAGCAGTTCTGCAAATGAGTTCAGCGTGAGGACAAGACATTTATGTTCAAAAGCATGAACAAGCATGCATCTCACATGATTAAAACATGCGGTTAAGGATTAATACACATGTGCGGGTGCATATACCGAGGCTCGCGCTTAGCAGTAACAAATGTGAGGCATTCATGCATTGCTTGCTGTCTTGCCGATCAGTTTGACTCGTCAGTCAGTAGAGCAGAGGCAGGAAAGGGATAGGAGCATGCACCAGGATCAACAGGGAAAAGTCAGGTCTCTCAGCTGTCTTGCTGATGGTATTTAGAGCAACATGCCACTCAAGTCATAAACAACAGGCTTGTTCTCACAAAGAGAATGTATAAAGAGAATATTAATACAGTTAAGCATTAATGTTAAACATTATTTGAACACATGTTTTCGTGTATTAAAATATGTTTGACGTCTATTAATACAGTTAAGCATATGTTAAAAAGTGCCAGACACTACTGTAACAATGTTCATCATGCATTAATGTTCCACATTATTTAAATAATGTTCTTCATGTATATCAAAATGTTCAACATGTATTTATAGAATTTTAAGAGTGTATTAAGTAAATATAAAATAATTAGAAATATATTTGGGAAATGAAATATCAAAGAACCGAAATAGAAAAGGTAAAAAAGCGAAATAAAAAACATGAAAAGAGAAAAGCTAAAAAATGCAAAGGAAAAAACAAAAGGGAACATAGAAAATAAAAAGGAAACAAACAGGAAGAAAAATAAAAAGAAATAAAAATGGTAAGGCCATGAGAGCGAACATAGCCACCTACACACAGAACCGAAAAAAATAAGGAAGAAACAAAGAAAGCAATGTAAGTGTTTGGCCCTCAGAGCAACTGAGTGAAAAAAATAACGTAATGCTCCTCCGCTCCAGAATATATGGTACGTCTATTTTCATGATAGTCAAACATACTGTGTGTTTCCAAGATTATAAAATAAATATCTATATCTATATAATGTTTTAAAAATATGAAAATAATTTTCATGATGGATGTAATATGAAAATACTTTTCATGTTGGAAGGACGACACTTATTTTAGTAAAATATAAAGATGCTTTGACATAATTCTCTCAAATAAACTCAAGACCCCACCCAAAGAGTCACATAGAAGATGGAACAAGAAGAAAAAAAGTAGACATTTTTCCTTTTGTTAGCAAGATTGAGTGCACTGAACAACACAATAAGGAGCTAGAAGTTATTGCCTCCAGAAGAAAAGTAGACATACATGTATTTTAGATTTGCAGATATTTCTTAGTTCCTAAATTGCAGATATTTCACTGAAGCATTGATCCCCGCATATAGGGATGGAACAATTGCATAATATTAAACATTAAGGTTAGCATTGAGAAGATTATTTCAAATTTGCAATTTCTACGTACTTTCACTCTTCCCAAGTAAATAGCCATAGTAACTACAGTGCAGATTTTTGAAACACGGGTCCAGGCGCACCTGATTAGCCCAAAATAAATAATACTAAAAATGTAAAATTTTGTCGGAACAACCATTGTCTAATGTATTACTCACGTGTAAAGTTTTAAAACAAAATGACTTATGTGGTATTGTTGTCAAAATATCAAGTATAAACTGTGAATGGTAAGCTTAATACAGTATCGGTTTTATTTTTATTCATTCCAAATACCACGAAAGTCATTTTGTCGTGAAAATTTATAGTGAGTAATAAACTGGACAATGCTTGTTCCGAAGAAGTTTTTTTTTTGACTTTTTACTATTTTTTTTAATTCAGGTGTGCCTAGACCCATGTTTTGTGTAGAAGGACAAGATATGGGCTGTGCAATCTCAATGTATTAATCGGTGCACCAGGCACGTATATATAAGTACAGAGGTGGGCCACAACCTCAACTATACAAGGAAACAGGAAGTGGGCCCTACACACACATATACACGTACACAATATACTCAACACCCCCCGCAGTCGAAGCGGCACCAGTGACGCAGAGACTGGAACGGAACTCCTCAAAGGTAGAAGTCGGCAGTCCCTTCGTCATCACATCGGCGAACTGCTGAGCGGTCGGCACATGGAGAACCCGCATGTGTCCAAGAGCCACCTGCTCGCGCACAAAGTGAATGTCCAGCTCGATGTGTTTAGTCCGGCGATGATGAACGGGGTTGGCGAAGAGGTACACCGCAGAGACGTTGTCACAGTAGACAACCGTAGCCTGGGAGACATCGTGATGTAGCTCCTGAAGTAACTGTCATAGCCAGGTGCACTCGGCGACAGCGTTGGCCACAGCTCGGTACTCAGCCTCCGTGCTAGAGCGCGAAACCGTGGGTTGTCGCTTGGACGACCACGAGACGAGGGAAGGACCGAGGTAGACGCAGTAGCCAGAGGTGGACCGACGAGTATCGGGGCAGCCGGCCCAGTCTGCATCGGAGTAAGCCACCATCTCCAGAGAAGTGGACGCCGTAAGTGTCAACCCGAGGGACATCATGCCGCGGATGTAGCGAAGGATCCGCTTCACGAGAGTCCAATGAGAGTCACGAGGGGCGTGCATGTGGAGACACACCTGCTGTACAGCATACTGAAGATCCGGTCTGGTGAGAGTCAAGTACTGTAGAGCGCCGACAATAGACCGGTAGAAAGGAGCATCCAACGCAGGCGAACCCTCAAGAGCAGAGACCTTGGCCTTCATGTCCACAGGATGGCAGTTGGGCATGCCAGCACGCTCAAGAAGCTCATGTGCATACTTCTGCTGATGAAGAAAGAAACCGTCCGGACGCTGAACGACCTCAATGCCAAGAAAATAATGTAGAGCACCCAGGTCCTTGATAGCAAACTCGTCACGCAGCCGGAGAGTGATCTGCTGAAGAACGGCTGCGGAGGAGGCTGTCAGGATGATGTCGTCGACGTAAAGCAGCAAATATGCAGTCGTGTCACCGTGGCGATAGACAAAAAGTGAGGCGTCCGAGCGAGTGACGCTGAAGCCCAGTGTCTGAAGAAACACGGCGATCCGCTGGTACTAGGCTCGGGGTGCATGCTTGAGCCCGTAAAGAGAGCGAGACAGCAGGCACGCATGGCCGGGAAGTGAGGCGTCGACGAAGCCGGTGGGTTGCTCACAAAACACCTGCTCCTCAAGATGGCCGTGGAGAAAGGCGTTGGAGACATCCATCTGGTGAACGGGCCAGCCGCGGGAGACGACGAGCTGGAGGACGGTGCGGATCGCGCCCGGTTTGACAACCGAGGCAAATGTCTCCGTGAAGTCAACTCCAGCACGCTGGCGGAAACCGCGGACCACCCAGCGAGCCTTGTAGCGCTCAAGTGTACCGTCTGAGCGGGTCTTATGGCGAAAGACCCACTTGCCGGTTATGACGTTGGCCCGAGGAGGCCGGGGAACCAGGGTTCAGGTGCGGTTCCGTTGAAGAGCATCGAACTCTTCCTGCATCGCCGCAAGCTAGTGAGGATCACGGAGAGCGGCGCGAGCGGACGCAGGAATGGGCGACGGCTCCACGACGGAGGCGGCGAGGACGTACTCGTCACGCGAGTACCGGAGACTCGGACGATGAATGCTGGCGCGAGTGCGGGTGACGGGGCCGGACGGAGCCACCGGAGCCACCGGCGAGGCCGCCGGCGTCGGGGCCGGCGAGGCGACCGGCGTCGCGGCCGGCGAGGCGGCCGGCGTCGAGGCCGCGGAGGAGGCGGCCGAGCCGGCAGCGCCCGACCCCGCGGCGCCCGAGTCGGGGGCGGCGGGTGAAGGCGGGGCGCCGGCCGCGCCGTCGGTGTTGGGGAACGTAGTAATTTCAAAAAAATTCCTACACACACGCAAGATCATGGTGATGGCATAGCAACGAGAGGGGAGAGTGTATGTCCACGTACCCTCGTAGACCGTAAGCGGAAGCGTTATCACAACGCGGTTGATGTAGTCGTACGTCTTCACGATCTGACCGATCCAAGCACCGAACGTAAGGAGCCTCCGAGTTCAGCACACGTTCAGCTCGATGACGATCTCCGGTCTCCGATCTAGCCGAGCTCCGGAGATGAGTTCCGTCAGCACGACGGCGTGGTGACGATGATGATGTTCTACCGGCGCAGGGCTTCGCCTAAACTCCGCGACGATATGACCGAGGTGGAATATGGTGGAAGGGGGCACCGCACACGGCTAAGGAACGATCCGTAGATCAACTTGTGTGTTTCTGGGGTGCCCCCCGCCCCCGTATATAAAGGAGCCAGAGGGAGGAGGCCGCCGGCCTAGGGGCGCGCCAAGGGGGGAGTCCTACTCCCACCGGGAGTAGGACTCCCCTTTTCCAAGTAGGAGTAGGAGAGAAAGGGGAAAGAGGAGGAAGAGGGGAAGGAAAGGGGGGCGCCGCCCCCCTTCCCTTGTCCTATTCAGACTAGGAGGGGGAGGGGCGCGCGGCCCCCTCCTGGTCCTTCCCTCTTCTCCTTCTTGGCCCATGTAGGCCCATTAACCCCCCGGGGGGTTCCGGTAACCTCCCGGTACTCCGGTAAAATGCCGATTTCACCCGGAACCATTCCGATGTCCAAACATAGGCTTCCAATATATCAATCGTTATGTCTCGACCATTCCGAGACTCCTCGTCATGCCCGTGATCACATCTGGGACTCCGAACAAACTTCGGTACATCAAAACTTATAAACTCATAATAAAACTGTCATCGAAACGTTAAGCGTGCGGACCCTACGGGTTCGAGAACTATGTAGACATTACCTAAAACCATTCTCGGTCAATAACCAATAGCAGGACCTGGATGCCCATATTGGTTCCTACATATTCTACGAAGATCTTTATCGGTCAAACCGCATAACAACATACGTTGTTCCCTTTGTCATCGGTATGTTACTTGCCCGAGATTTGATCGTCGGTATCCAATACCTAGTTCAATCTCATTACCGGCAAGTCTCTTTACTCGTTCCGTAATACATCATCTCATAACTAACTCATTAGTTACATGCTTGCAAGGCTTAGGTGATGAGTATTACCGAGAGGACCCAGAGATACCTCTCCGACAATCGGAGTGACAAATCCTAATCTCGAATTATGCCAACCCAACATGTACCTTCGGAAACACCTGTAGAGCACCTTTATAATCACCCAGTTACGTCGTGACGTTTGGTAGCATACAAAGTGTTCTTCCGGTAAACGGGAGTTGCACAATCTCATAGTTGCAGGAACTTTGCATAAGTCATGAAGAAAGCAATAGCAGTATACTAAACGATCAAGTGCTAGGCTAACGGAATGGGTCATGTCAATCACATCATTCTCCTAATGATGTGATCCCATTAATCAAATGACAACACATGTCTATGGTCAGGAAACATAACCATCTTTGATTAATGAGCTAGTCAAGTAGAGGCATACTAGTGACTATATGTTTGTCTATGTATTCACACATGTATCATGTTTCCGATTAATACAATTGTAGCATGAATAATAAACATTTATCATGATATGAGGAAATAAATAATAACTTTATTATTGCCTCTAGGGCATATTTCCTTCAGTCTCCCACTTGCACTAGAGTCAATAATCTAGATTACATAGTAATGATTCTAACACCCATGGAGTCTTGGTGCTGATCATGTTTTGCTCGTGAGAGAGGCTTAGTCAACGGGTCTGCAACATTCAGATCCGTATGTATCTTGCAAATCTCTATGTCTCCCACTTGGACTTGGTCCCGAATGGAATTGAAGCGTCTCTTGATGTGCTTGGTCCTCTTGTGAAATCTGGATTCCTTTGCCAAGGCAATTGCACCAGTATTGTCACAGAAGATCTTCATTGGTCCCGATGCACTAGGTATGACACCTAGATCGGAAATGAACTCCTTCATCCAGACTCCTTCATTCGCTGCTTCAGAAGCAGCTATGTACTCCTCTTCACATGTAGATCCCACCACGACGCTTTGTTTAGAACTGCACCAACTTACAGCTCCACCGTTTAATATAAACACGTATCCGGATTGCGATTTAGAATCGTCCGGATCAATGTCAAAGCTTGCATCGACGTAACCATTTACGACTAGCTCTTTGTCACCTCCATATATGAGAAACATATCCTTAGTCCTTTTCAGGTATTTCAGGATGTTCTTGACCGCTGTCCAGTGATCCACTCCTGGATTACTTTGGTACCTCCCTGCCAAGCTTATTGCTAAGCATACATCAGGTCTGGTACACAGCATTGCATACATGATAGAGCCTATGGCTGAAGCATAGGGAACATTTTTCATTTTCTCTCTATCTTCTGCTGTGGTCGGGCATTGAGTTTGACTCAACTTCACACCTTGTAGCACAGGCAAGAATCCTTTCTTTGCCTGATCCATTTTGAACTTTTTCAAAATTTTGTCAAGGTATGTGCTTTGTGAAAGTCCTATTAAGCGTCTTGATCTATCTCTATAGATCTTGATGCCCAATATGTAAGCAGCTTCACCGAGGTCTTTCATTGAAAAACTTTTATTCAAGTATCCCTTTATGCTATCCAGAAATTCTATATCATTTCCAATTAATAATATGTCATCAACATATAAAACTAGAAATGCTACAGAGCTCCCACTCACTTTCTTGTAAATACAGGCTTCTCCAAAAGTCTGTATAAAACCATATGCTTTGATCACACTATCAAAGCGTTTATTCCAACTTCGAGATGCTTGCACCAGTCCATAAAAGGAACGCTGGAGTTTGCACACTTTGTCAGCACCTTTTGGATCAACAAAACCTTCCGGCTGCATCATATACAACTCTTCTTCTAGAAATCCATTCAAGAATGCAGTCTTGACATCCATTTGCCAAATTTCATAATCATGAAATGCAGCAATAGCCAACATGATTCGGACAGACTTAAGCATCGCTACGGGTGAGAAAGTCTCATCGTAGTCAACCCCTTGAACTTGTCGAAAACCTTTCGCAACAAGTCGAGCTTTATAGACAGTAACATTACCATCAGCTTCAGTCTTCTTCTTAATAATCCATTTATTCTCAATGGCTTGCCGATCATCGGGCAAGTCAACCAAAGTCCATACTTTGTTTTCATACATGGATCCCATCTTAGATTTCATGGCCTTAGCCATTTTGCGGAATCTGGGCTCATCATCGCTTCCTCATAGTTCGTAGGTTCATCATGGTCAAGTAACATGACTTCCAGAATAGGATTACCGTACCACTCTGGTGCGGATCTTACTCTGATGGACCTACGAGGTTTTCCAGAAACTTGATTGGAAGTTTCATGATCAGTATCATTAGCTTCCTCACTAATTGGTGTCGTCGTCACAGGAACCGGTTCTTGTGATGAACTACCTTCCAATAAGGGAGTAGATACAGTTATCTCATCAAGTTCTACTTTCCTCCCACTCACTTCTTTCGAGAGAAACTCCTTCTCTAGAAAGGATCCATTCTTAGCAACGAATGTTTTGCCTTCGGATCTGTGATAGAAGGTGTACCCAACAGTCTCTTTTGGGTATACTATGAAGACACATTTCTCCGATTTGGGTTCCAGCTTATTTGGTTGAAGTTTCTTCACATAAGCATCGCAGCCCCAAACTTTAAGAAACGACAACTTTGGTTTCTTGCCAAACCATAGTTCATAAGGCGTCGTCTCAACGGATTTTGATGGTGCCCTATTTAACGTGAATGCGGCCGTCTCTAAAGCATAACCCCAAAACGATAGCGGTAAATCGGTAAGAGACATCATAGATCGCACTATATCAAGTAACGTACGATTACGACGTTCGGACATACCATTTCGTTGTGGTGTTCCAGGTGGCGTGAGTTGCGAAACTATTCCGCATTGTTTCAAATGTAAACCAAACTCGTAACTCAAATATTCTCCTCCACGATCAGATCGTAGAAACTTTATTTTCTTGTTACGATAATTTTCTACTTCACTCTGAAATTCTTTAAACTTTTCAAATGTTTCAGATTTGTGCTTCATTAAGTAGATATACCCATATCTGCTCAAATCATCTGTGAAGGTGAGAAAATAACGATATCCGCCACGAGCCTCAACATTCATCGGTCCACATACATTTGTATGTATGATTTCCAACAAATCTGTTGCTCTCTCCATAGTTCTGGAAAACGGTGTTTTAGTCATCTTGCCCATGAGGCACGGTTCGCAAGTACCAAATGATTCATAATCAAGTGAATCCAGAAGTCCATCAGTATGGAGTTTCTTCATGCGTTTTACACCGATATGACCTAAACGGCAGTGCCACAAATAAGTTGCACTATCATTATCAACTTTGCATCTTTTGGCTTCAACATTATGAATATGTGTATCACTACTATCGAGATTCAATAAAAATAGACCACTCTTCAAGGGTGCATGACCATAAAAGATATTACTCATATAAATAGAACAACCATTATTCTCTGGTTTAAATGAATAACCGTCCCGCATCAAACAAGATCCAGATATAATGTTCATGCTCAACGCTGGCACCAAATAACAATTATTCAGGTCTAAAACTAATCCCGAAGGTAGATGTAGAGGTAGCGTGCCGACCGCGATCACATCGACTTTGGAACCGTTTCCCACGCGCATCGTCACCTCGTCCTTGGCCAGTGCTCGCTTATTCCGTAGTCCCTGTTTCGAGTTGCAAATATTAGCAACAGAACCAGTATCAAATATCCAGGTGCTACTACGAGCTCTAGTTAGGTACACATCAATAACATGTATATCACATATACCTTTGTTCACTTTGCCATCCTTCTTATCCGCCAAATACTTGGGGCAGTTCCGCTTCCAGTGACCAGTCTGCTTGCAGTAGAAGCACTCAATTTCAGGCTTAGGTCCAGACTTGGGTTTCTTCTCTTGAGCAGCAACTTGCTTGCCGTTCTTCTTGAAGTTCCCCTTCTTCTTCCCTTTGCCCTTTTTCTTGAAACTAGTGGTCTTGTTGACCATCAACACTTGATGCTCCTTCTTGATTTCTACTTCCGCGGCTTTCAGCATCGCGAAGAGCTCAGGAATAGTCTTGTTCATCCCTTGCATATTATAGTTCATCACGAAGCTCTTGTAACTTGGTGGCAGTGATTGGAGAATTCTGTCAATGACACTATCATCAGGAAGATTAACTCCCAGTTGAATCAAGTGATTATTATACCCAGACATTCTGAGTATGTGTTCACTAACAGAACTATTCTCCTCCATCTTGCAGCTATAGAACTTATTGGAGACTTCATATCTCTCAATCCGGGCATTTGCTTGAAATATTAACTTCAACTCCTGGAACATCTCATATGCTCCATGACGTTCAAAACATCGTTGAAGACCCGGTTCTAAGCCGTAAAGCATGGCACACTGAACTATAGAGTAGTCATCAGCTTTGCTCTGCCAGACGTTCTTAACGTCGTCAGTTGCATCAGCAGCAGGCCTGGCACCCAGCGGTGCTTCCAGGACGTAACTCTTCTGTGCAGCAATGAGGATATTCCTCAGGTTACGGACCTAGTCCATGTAATTGCTACCATCATCTTTCAACTTTGCTTTCTCAAGGAACGCATTAAAAGTCAACGGAACAACAGCACGGGCCATCTATCTACAAACAAACATAGACAAGCAAAATACTATCAGGTACTAAGTTCATGATAAATTTAAGTTCATTTAATCATATTACTTAAGAACTCCCACTTAGACAGATATCTCTCTGGTCATCTAAGTGATCACGTGATCCAAATCAACTAAACCATAATCGATCATCACGTGAGATGGAGTAGTTTTCAATGGTGAACATCACTATGTTGATCATATCTACTATATGATTCACGCTCGACCTTTCGGTCTCCGTGTTCCGAGGCCATATCTGTATATGCTAGGCTCGTCAAGTTTAACCTGAGTATTCTGCGTGTGCAAAACTGGCTTGCACCCGTTGTAGATGGACGTAGAGCTTATCACAACCGATCATCACGTGGTGTCTCGGCACGACGAACTTTGGCAATGGTGCATACTCAGGGAGAACACTACTTGATAAATTTAGTGAGAGATCATCTTAAAATGCTACCGTCAATCAAAGCAAGATAAGATGCATAAAGGATAAACATCACATGCAATCAATATAAGTGATATGATATGGCCATCATCATCTTGTGCTTGTGATCTCCATCTCCGAAGCACCATCGTGATCACCATCGTCACCGGCGCGACACCTTGATCTCCATCGTAGCATCGTTGTCGTTTACGCCATCTATTGCTTCTACGACTATCGCTACCGCTTAGTGATAAAGTAAAGCAATTACAGGGCGTTTGCATTTCATACAATAAAGCGACAACCATATGTCTCCTGCCAGTTGCCGATAACTTCGGTTACAAAACATCATCTCATATAATAAAATATAGCATCACGTCTTGACCATATCACATCACAACATGCCCTGCAAAAACAAGTTAGACGTCCTCTACTTTGTTGTTGCAAATTTTACGTGGCTGCTACGGGCTTAGCAAGAACCGTTCTTACCTACGCATCAAAACCACAACGATAGTTCGTCAAGTTGGTGCTGTTTTAACCTTCGCAAGGACCGGGCGTAGCCACACTCGATTCAGCTAAAGTGAGAGAGACAGACACCCGCCAGCCACCTTTAAGCACGAGTGCTCGTAACGGTGAAACCAGTCTCGCGTAAGCGTACGCGTAATGTCGGTCCGGGCCGCTTGATCTCACAATACCGCCGAACCAAAGTGTGACATGCTGGTAAGCAGTATGACTTGTATCGCCCACAACTCACTTGTGTTCTACTCGTGCATATAACATCAACGCATAAAACCGGGCTCGGATGCCACTGTTGGGGAACCTAGTAATTTCAAAAAAATTTCTACGCACACGCAAGATCATGGTGATGGCATAGCAACGAGAGGGGAGAGTGTATGTCCACGTACCCTCGTAGACCGTAAGAGGAAGCGTTATCACAACACGGTTGATGTAGTCGTACGTCTTCACGATCCGACCGATCCAAGCACCGAACGTACGGAGCCTCCGAGTTCAGCACACGTTCAGCTCGATGACGATCTCCGGTCTCCGATCCAGCCGAGCTCCGGAGATGAGTTCCGTCAGCACAATGGCGTGGTGACGATGATGATGTTCTACCGGCGCAGTGCTTCGCCTAAACTCCGCGACGATATGATCGAGGTGGAACATGGTGGAAGGGGGCACCGCACACGGCTAAGGAACGATCCGTAGATCAACTTGTGTGTTTCTGGGGTGCCCCCCGCCCCCGTATATAAAGGAGCCAGGGGGGAGGAGGCCGCCAGCCTAGGGGGCGCGCCAAGGGGGGAGTCCTACTCCCACCGGGAGTAGGACTCCCCTTTTCCAAGTAGGAGTAGGAGAGAAAGGGGAAAGAGGAGGAAGAGGGGAAGGAAAGGGGGGGGCGCCGCCCCCCTTCCCTTGTCCTATTCGGACTAGGAGGGGGAGGGGCGCGCGGCCCCCTCCTGGCTCCTTCCCTCTTCTCCCTCTTGGCCCATGTAGGCCCATTAACCCCCCGGGGGGTTCCGGTAACCTCCCGGTACTCCGGTAAAATGCCGATTTCACCCGGAACCATTCCGATGTCCAAACATAGGATTCCAATATATCAATCTTTATGTCTCGACCATTCCGAGACTCCTCGTCATGCCCGTGATCACATCTGGGACTCCGAACAAACTTCGTTACATCAAAACTTATAAACTCGTAATAAAACTGTCATCGAAACGTTAAGCGTGCGGACCCTACGGGTTCGAGAACTATGTAGACATGACCTAGAAGCATTCTCGGTCAATAACCAATAGCGGGACCTGGATGCCCATATTGGTTCCTACATATTCTACGAAGATCTTTATCGGTCAAACCGCATAACAACATACGTTGTTCCCTTTGTCATCGGTATGTTACTTGCCCGAGATATGATCGTCGGTATCCAATACCTAGTTCAATCTCGTTACCGGCAAGTCTCTTTACTCATTCCGTAATACATCATCTCATAACTAACTCATTAGTTACATGCTTGCAAGGCTTAGGTGATGAGTATTACCGAGAGGGCCCAGAGATACCTCTCCGACAATCGGAGTGACAAATCCTAATCTCGAATTATGCCAACCCAACATGTACCTTCGGAAACACCTGTAGAGCACCTTTATAATCACTCAGTTACGTTGTGACGTTTGGTAGCACACAAAGTGTTCTTCCGGTAAACGGGAGTTACACAATCTCATAGTTGCAGGAACTTTGTATAAGTCATGAAGAAAGCAATAGCAGTATACTAAACGATCAAGTGCTAGGCTAACGGAATGGGTCATGTCAATCACATCATTCTCCTAATGATGTGATCCCATTAATCAAATGACAACACATGTCTATGGTCAGGAAACATAACCTTCTTTGATTAATGAGCTAGTCAAGTAGAGGCATACTAGTGACTATATGTTTGTCTATGTATTCACACATGTATCATGTTTCCGGTTAATACAATTCTAGCATGAATAATAAACATTTATCATGATATGAGGAAATAAATAATAACTTTATTATTGCCTCTAGGGCATATTTCCTTCAGTCGGAGCCGGTCGAGGAGGCCGAGTGGGTGGGCGCCGGCAGGAGGGCGCGGGGACCGCCAAAGCCCAGAGGCGGTCCACGAGCCAGACGGGATCGTTCACCTGACGATGTCGTTGATGAGCTGCCGGTGGCCGGCGGTGACGAGATGACAAGAGGTTCCTGCTGCTGAAACGGAAACACCATCTCATCAAAGTAAACGTGTCGGGAGGTGAAAACACGATGGGAGACGGGATCATAGCAGCGGTAGCCCTTAGTGTTAGGTGGGTATCCGAGAAAGATGCAGGCAACGGAGCGAGGTGCGAGCTTATGAGGCGCAGTGGCGGCGATGCTAGGATAGCACAGGCAGCCGAAGATGTGAAGCCCTTCATAAGAGGGAGGTGCACCAAAGAGAAGATGGTGAGGTGTAAAGTTCCTGCGAGTACGACATGGACAGATGTTGATGAGGAGAGAAGCGGTGGCTAGAGCATCATGCCAAAAGCGCGGAGGCACATTGGCATGAAAGAGAAGAGTCCGAACGCAGTCATTAAGAGTGTGAAGGATGCACTCAGCACGACCGTTCTGCTGGAGGTGTACGGGCAAGTGAGACGAAAAATCGTGCGATGTGTGGTGAGAAGATTACGAACAGCGGTGTTGTCAAACTACTTCCCGTTGTCTGTCTGCAACGCAAGAATGGGTCGACCAAACTGCGTGAGAACGTAAGAATAGAAAGCGGCAAGGGTGGATATAACATCCGACTTGCGGCGCAACGGGAAGGTCCACACATAATGCGAAAAATCATCAAGAATGACAAGGTAATAAAGAAAGCCCGTATTACTTGCAACAGGAGATGTCCAAACATCACTATGAATTAACTCAAACGGGTACGATGCAACAAAGTAAGAAGGCCTAAACGGAAGACGAGCATGTTTGCCTGGGCGACATGCATGACACGAGTGATCCTCGTTCTTATTACACGTGAAAGAAAAACTCTGAAGTATGTGGCGAAGTGTGGCAGGATTAGGATGACCCAAGCGAGCGTGCCAGAGATCCACTCCGGTGGCAAGAGCGACAGGGGCGGCGGAAGTGGTGGAGGTGGCGGAGTGAACCGGGTAGAGCTCGTCGGGGCTGTCACATCGGTGGAGCACCATCCGCGTGCGAGCGTCCTTGACAGAAAAACTACATTCGTCAAATTCAACAGTGACCGGATTTTCACGTGTAAGAGAACGAACGGAAACAAGATTTTTAATAAGTTTAGGAGAAACAAGAATATTAGACATGGATATAGGAGTGGAGTTAGACGGAAAATATGTATGTCCAATATGGGTGATGGGAAGAGAAGAACCGTCACCGACGGTGATGCGGTTGGAGGTGTGGACAGGATGGGCAGTGTGGAGGTTACCGGGATACGCCGCCATATGAGCGGTGGCGCCACTGTCCATGTACCAATCGCCGCCGCCGGTGTAGCTAGACGGGGAAGGAGCGGTGTGGAGAGCCGCCAGAAGAGCCGGGTCCCACGATGCCGGCGGGAGGGGCGGCGCAGCCGTCAGGGGCAGCAGCGACGGCCCACCTGGCGGCGGCTGCTGCCCGTAGGGCGCTGCATAGGGCTGCGGCGCGGCGTAGTACGCCTGGTGTGACGGAGGCCGAGTGCCGAGAAGGCCCGGAGTAGGGGCCCGAGGAACCGGCATGGAGTAGGCGTGGACAACGCCGGTCCATGGGTTCTGGCCGGCATACCACGGAGCCGGCGGAGGGGCCTGCTGCTGCGGGCGAGGTGCTCCTCCCTGAGCACCGCCGCCGCCCCCCTGCTTGCGGCC
>NC_041381.1:62226255-62257053 GCF_002162155.2 Triticum dicoccoides
GGGGAGGAGGCGGTGGCGGCGGCGACCGAGGCGGGGCGGCGGTGACCAGGGGGGGCGGCGGCGGCCTGAAGAAGGGCGGCGGCGGCGGCGGAGGCGCGGCGGCGGCGGCGGCTAGGGTTAGGATCGTGCTGCGATAGATACCGTGTAGAAGGACAAGGTATGGGCTGTGCAATCTCAATGTATTGATCGGTGCACCAGGCACGTATATATAAGTACAGAGGTGGGCCACAACCTCAACTATACAAGGAAACAGGAGGTGGGCCCTACACACATATACACGCACACAATATACTCAACATTTTGTTATGTATTTTCATAGTAACTGCACTATCAAACACACACACTAGAAGAAATTATGTTGATGAGTTCAAACGAAAGACCAAAACCAATGATGAATGAATCCGAATTCGGAACATGGTTTAATTACGAGGAACATTCTATGCTACTGTGTGGCTTGATCTTGCGATGCAAAGAATTTTTTGTTAACCTCCTTGCAATGGTACCCTAAAATTGAAAATCTCCCCTCCGATGTGTGGGTCAGATGTCATCGTCATCTGACCTTTTCTCTTCTCTTCCCCTTCTCCTACGTCGCGGACCCATGTCACCATTGGCGCGCTGCCGCATCTGCGAGCTCCCCCGCCACCGCCGCCGATTATGCAAGCTGAGCAGCCTCAGGTCGACGCCGTTCGCCCGACCGACCTCACCTCTCTCAATCGGCTCCGGAAAGGGTATCCACATCGGAGGGTATCCATGACTTGTTAGGCCTTGTTCCTGCATGCAGTGGCACTCCATTTCACAAGTCAAGAGTGGTGGTCATCATTTTTTTTTTGGAAAATAGAAAGCTGGTCAATGACACGCGTACTTTCTGGCCGGCTGCACGATCGACGAACAGTCAACAAAATCATCGGACTATATGAATGTAACGTAGTGTTACTACTGTAGTGTGTGTTTTGGAGCTTTCAGAGATTCTTTGCCTCGATTGTCAAGTCTCGGTCCAAGGAATGAAAGCAAGACCACACACTCGCGCACCGTGCTTTCATTCAGCTTTCCTCTGAGGCCCAAAGACCGGGAGTCAGCTGCATCATGCTAATACTAATTTAGTCTCCTGCTAACAACGACCATCATCTACCTTCCTCACTGCACTCAGTCCGTTCCAGGAGAGGTGGAGTTGGAAAGGGAGGTGTCACGACCACGAACAATTACGCGTCTTCGTCCAATCCAATCAAGTAGTCACTACCTGGGTTGCGCTTAGTCAACATTCGCCCCACATGGCCACTTGAAGGAGTACAAGAAGGCGCAGGAAGAGACTGCTGTTGGAGCTTGCGTGGAGCAGAATGTGAGGTGGTCTTGCGCGCGAATCAGCTCCACAATCTGGCCGAGCATGCCCTACACGGCAAACCTCCAAATCACTTTCTTTTGAACTGTCAACAGCATCAGCAGACTAAGGACTTCTCGCTCGCGTCGTTCCCTGGGGGGCGGCTCGGGCGACCTAGCCGCCGCCGCCCCCGCTCCCCTTTCCTCCCTCCCTCCGCCCGCCACCGCCGGAGGAGGCCGACGGGCAAAGCCCACTCGGCGGACGGCGGTGGCGGGGCACCCTCGTCGCGCGCCGCAAGTCTTCGGCCCTGGACGAAGGCCTGCATCCGGCGGCGGCTGCGTCTGGCCAGGCGCGGGCAAGCCGGGGCGGCGGCCCCGGGATCGGCGGCGGCGCTGGTTCCTAAGGCTGGCCATCTTCGATCTGGTGCGGCGCATCTGGTGGCGTGCGGCGTGCCTGTGGGTTCGGCCGTGAGGACGGCGAGCCGTAGGCGTGCCAGATCTGGAGGTATTGCCCCTCTCCCTTCCATGCATCCCTTCCCAGTCCCCGGGTCGGTTTGGATCCTGCCGGATCCACCTCCGGTGTGTTCTGGTGGAGCAGATCGGTGTCCGGGGGAAACCTTGGCTGCCTTAGGCTGACCGGCAGCGGCGACGCCGATTTTTGGCGCCGCTTTCCTCCTTGGGGGCGTTGCTGAGGGCACCATCTCTCCTCTCCAACCCATGTCCGGGTGAAAGCCCAAGATCCGATGCGGATCGGGCGTCGGCGGCGCCCTAGGCACCGTAACCTTCCTGGAGGCGACGCCAAGGACATTGGGATCGGATGGAAGGGTCTGCAGGTGAGGGGTGGGGGTGTGCTGCCTCCCTTCGGTGGAGCGGTGTTTTGTTCTACATAGTCTTGGCGGCGGCTCTTGGCGGCATGGAGCAGCGGAGGCTTGGCGTCAGATGTGTGGTGACGGACACGCGCAGGAGGTCGACGCTGTCTGGCGTCGTGGTGGCGTCGGCGGCGGCGAGACCGAGCAAGGCAGTTACAACAGTACAGCTCTGAAGATGGATATGTGGTAGGTGGTTGTGGCGGCCTCATACCCGGCGGACGGCCTGGTTGAGGAGCACGCCGGACTGGTGGGTGCCCATACCCGGCAGGCGTTCAGGTTGGGACCTCAGGTCTTAGATGTTAGGTTTGGCTGCGAGGTCTGTTTGGTATTAGGCCCAGACCATCAGCGCCCCTTCATCAGTTAGATAGGAGTAGCGACAGAGGTTGCGAAGATGGTGGCTTTGGTCTTACTGTTGTACGACTTTGTAAGGTTTTGTGTTAATAATTAATAAAGTGGCCGTATGCATCGACCAGATGCAGAGGCCGGGGGTATTCCTCCTTTTCGAAAAAAAAAACAGCATCAGCAGACTATATAATGTGTGTGCTTTGGAGCTTCACTTATGAACTAATCCTGCACAACATGAGCCTTCTCCTAGCCTTGGAGCTCCTGCTATTCCTCCTTGCCTTGACACAGCTTTCTTGTGCCTCAAATTCTACGCATCCATCACTGGATTGGCAAGCAGAGGCACTTCTCCATTGGAAATCTAGCCTAACCTATGGCGACCGTTTGTTCTCATGGAGAAAGGAAACCAGCCCTTGTAACTGGGACGGTATTACCTGCAGCACTGTGGTGTATCGTGGCCATGACCATGTTGACGCCGTCCTAGTTGTGTCCAACATTTCGCTTGGGTACTGTTACCTTGATGGCAGGTTGGACAGCCTCCACTTTGCAGACTTCTCCCATTTTGTCTATCTGAACCTCAGCGGCAAGCCGGCAACTATCTCTGGGGCTCAATCCCATCAAGCATCGGTGCTCTTGCCAAGCTCACTCACTTGGATCTATCCAACAATGGCCTGAACGGATATATCCCAACATCCCTAGGTAATTGTACTAAACTAACCTCCATCGATCTCTCTTAGTACAATTTGTTTCTACCATGCCTAGTACAGAAGGAACACTAAGGAACTTAATGAGCCTCTCCACTTCACAGACTTGCCTCATCTTGTCTATCTGGACCTCAGTTACAACAATCTCTCAGGCTCAATCCCATCAAGGATTGGTGCTCTTGCCAAGCTCACTCACTTGGATCTATCCAACAATGGCCTGAACGGATCTATACCAACATCACTAGGTAATTTTACTAAGCTAAACTCCATCGGTCTCTCTTACTACAATGTAGGATGACTAGGGAATTTAATGAGCCTCTCCACTTTGCAGACTTGCCCCATCTCGTTCATCTGAATCTCAGTTACAACAATCTCTCGGGTGGAATACCTTCAAGCATTGGTGCTCTCGCCAAGCTCAAATACATGGATCTATCCGGCAATATTCTTGACGGACCTATCCCATCATTCACGGCTAATTGTACTAAACTAACCTCTCTCAAACTGTCTCATAATTTTTTCTCCAAAGCATCCATTGTAGGAAATTTGACGAGCTTACAGTACTTAGATGTTAGATCTTTCCAACAATTTAATAAATGGTTCCTTCCCTTCAACCATTTTGAAATTAGCCTCTCTAACAATGTTGGCACTTCGATCCAATCAGCTTAACGGCCCATTACCATCACAAATTGGAAATCTTATTATTCTCTCACATCTGGATCTTTCCAACAATCGAATCATAGGTTCCATTGGAAGCATAGGAAATCTAACAAGTTTAGAGTTCTTGGATCTTTCGAACAATCAAATAAATGGTTCCATCCCTTTGACATTCTCGAAAATGATCTCTCTTACAACACTATCACTTAAGTTCAATCAGCTTAATGGAATGTTACCGCCAGAGTTAGGATCTCTTGTTCTTCTCTCATATCTGGATCTAAGTAGAAATCAATTTTCAGGAAGCATTCCACCTCAGATAGGACATTGTCACTCTTTAGCGTCATTACTCGTGTCAGACAACTTATTGACAGGACAGGTACCACAAGAACTTGGATATCTTGCCAACCTATATGAGCTTGATTTGAGTAAAAGTAATTTACGAAGTGCCATCCAAGTGACTTTCTCTTATTTTTACCAACTGTTGAAGCTCAATTTATCATATAATAATTTGGATGGTAGTGTTCCATTTATCTCCGCTGCCATGATCTCACTTGACCATAATACGGACTTATGTGGTGATTCGTATGGCTTAACTCCATGTGATACACCGAAGCTCGACGTGGAACACCAAAAAAGGAAACATCCAAGTATGGTACTTCTTGCTCTTTTTGCACCTTTTGCCTTTGCTTGCCTCTCAATAGTAAGCATCACGGTCGTCTGTTGGAGAAGAAAGTATGTAAAAAGTACAAGCAAAAGCAAGTCTGGAGATATACTTTCCATATGGAATTTTGACGGAAAGATCGTGTTCGAAGACATCCTCAGCGCAACAGAAAATTTCGATGAGAAATATTGCATTGGTGTTGGAGGATACGGATCTGTTTTCAGAGTTCATCTTGAAGGCGGGATTATCTTTGCCGTCAAGCTCCTAAACTCAGTAGAAGAATACAACGACGAGGGAACATTTCACGCCGAGATTGAAGTGTTAACAAAAATCAGGCACCGATGCATCGTCAAGCTGTATGGCTTCTGTTCACACTCCCAGTGCAAATTCCTCGTGTATGATCTTATTGAGAGGGGAAGCTTATTATCCATTATGCACGAGCAAGAGCATGCGAAGGAGCTGGATTGGCCCAGGAGAGTTGTTATTGTGACAGACGTAGCTCAAGCTCTCTCCTACTTGCACCATGATTGTGGCGATCCAATCGTGCACCACGACATAAAAAGCAGCAACATTCTTCTGGACCTCAATTATAAGGCTTATGTTTCGGACTTTGGCATGGCGAGGAAACTGAAGCATGGTTACTCAAGCTGGAGCACTATTTTTGCAGGCACATGTGGCTACATAGCCCCTGGTACTTACATGGGCTTAATCCATTTTTTTTATGAAATGTGATTCACAAAGAGAGAAGAAGTAAAGTCTGTGACCTGATATAGAGCTGATTTGGCTTCTTATTACAGAGCTGTCATCTACCATGGTGTTGACTGAGAAGTGCGATGTGTACAGCTTCGGCGTGGTTGCACTGGAAGTTTTGATGGGAAAGCACCCAGGCGATCTCCTCCTTCCGTTCTTTTGCCGAACAGAGCAGCAAGGGAAGTTCAAGGATACCCTGGATCGCAGCACCGTCAACCGTCGATGAGGAGAAGGATGTCATTTTTGTTGCCTTGGTGGCCTTTGCTTGCCTGCAAGTCAACCCCAAAGCCCAGCCAACAATGCAGCAGGTATATCAGGCACTAACAAATAGAAACCACCGAGGGCTCATGCTCAGACCCCTTCCTGAAATCAGTCTTCAAGAGTTGCATGATTACTGTGGCACCATAAAGAATATATGAAGCTATATAGCTAGTCTCCTGTGTTGGAAATTATATATTTGGACTTTATATTTTTATTTCTGTGTAGACTTCGAGACAGAAGGATGGATAGCAGGAAAATACATCCTTTGTACGTTGACTTGGTATTGTTACTTGTAATTTCAGTATTGAAAATTGCATGGTTTGGCAAAACTGTTGGATGAATAATATGCATTCCCCTTATCTGGCCCTCTTCATTCACCTGAAGTAGGTGGAATCACCCTTCTTTTTTCATATGGTTAATGTTTGTAACTGTCAATTTTTTTTAAAAAGGAATAGATACTGTATGTCTTACTGGAAACTTATGCAACAGGCTGAATTTTTAACAAAAACCTGACACAACCGAAGCTTTTTAGCTGTCACGATCCCACTTGTGCATGGTCATCTTTACTGATATATTTAGGCTTTACTTGCAATAATGTATCAGTACCAGATCTCAAGTTCAACCGGTATTAGTCTGTCTTTTCTTTTCTCATAATGTTTTATTCGCATTAGCCAGTGAAGGTCTTGGACCTGAAGCTCTCACACACCAGAGGGTGCTTAAGCTGCTGACTGAACTCTGAATGTAGTGCTCAACACGGAAGGAAGAATATTTTGGTCATAACTGAAGTTAATTTCCATCCTTGTCTATGTGTGTGCAATGCTCTGAGCTTAGAGTTCCTGGAAATATTTTATGTATGGTTGCAGTTTCTGAATACTGGATCTTCATCTTTTCTTTTCTTTTCGTTTCCTTTTTAAGAACACATTTTGTATGGAGGTGGACTTGTAACGCAAAGCCGTGGTGCTGCTAGCAGAGGATAGCGAGGAGATGCTTGGTCACACACAGTGAAGGAGCTCTATTGGTGGAAATAGACAGAACAGGATCATGTGCAGTTTGGCAGTACCATTCATTGGCGGTGCCATATATGTTTCATCAGTATCTGCTCGGAGCTGATGGTCGACATGGGGGCGCTGAATGGAGAGTTGCCTGTCAAATGTGCCCGTGTTCTGCAGGCAATCAACATGCTTATGATGCAGTGGTCATTGCATCCATGAAACTTGCTTTTTGTTGGATGCATGTGCTGGCTCTGCTTAAGGCAATGATTTTACTCTATGAACATTTGAACATTCTTTCTTTTCAGCTGATTTGGATCAGAGTCATCATCATTGTTTGAACTTTAAACTGTTCAGTACCAAGGGATAAATTTGCAAGGATTTTGTTCATAAACGAAGGGACATTTCCAATGTGGAAAATTAGCCCAACTACCTGCTTGCTCTATTTTGTTTGACTGACATTTAGTGGGAGTGTTTGGATATTAGTTCTGTGACTAACTGGTTCTTGCTGTTGAGGGTATGTAATCAGTTAGTTTGTTGTTTATTTTGCCATTGTGTTTATCTTTGCCCAAAGCCATCTGGGGAGTTATTTATCCAAAACCACCACATTATGGGCTAGGATAACAGATCGGTACCACATTTGAGGCAGGGCATAAAAAACCACCAGAATTGCGCCTAATACGTAACACGGAGCACTGATGCTCGAATTTGGCCATGAAAACAGCGGATCTGACCGGTTGGGCTCACCTGTCGGGCCGATGTGGCATGCCTACATGGATAATTTGCTGAGGTGGTCGAAGGCCCACCTGTCGGCCTCTCTCTTATTCCTCTCTCTCTCTCTCCCTCCAAGCCTTCTTCTTCCCCACGACCGCAACCACAGCCAGCCGTACTCGCGCCGCCGTCGGAGCCATCACCGGCGAGCCTCCCCGCCACTCAGCTACGTGCCTTCCGTTCTCCAGCCGCACTTCCAGCTACCTGTCATCCGTCTCGCCCAGATCCGGCGAGGATCCGCCCCGCCGCCCAGCATGCCAGAGTCGACGGCGACCGCGGCAAATAGTGGGTGCACGCCGAGGAGCTCGGCGGGGCAGTTGGTCGCCGTCGTTCTCGTCCCCCACCGTTGCGCCGAGCGCCGGAGCACGATGACCGGGTTCAAAGGCGCGCGGTCGCCCCCTCCCCCACTTCTGACAGAGGCGGCCGCGGCAGCCGCAGCCGCGTCACGGTGACCGCGGCGGAGGCGCACGTCGTTGGCGTGGTGCCCGCGCGGGCGGCAGAGGTAGGCGGGGGCCGATGGGGTCCGCCTCATCTCCTCGAGCAACCTGCCGCCGCAGTCCGGGCAGGCGAGGTCGACCCCGTGCGGCCTGACCTGTGCTGGTGCGCGTCCGACCGCAGCGGCGAGCTTGTGGCGTCCTCTCCGCCCGAGCCCACTGTCGTCCTCTCTACAGCGCCGCCCGAGCTTCTCCTCGACGCAACTGCCTCGGCCTGCTCCCCGGTGCGCCGCCCGAGCTTCTCCTCGCCGCAACTGTCTCGGGCTCGGCCTGGTCGTTGCGCCGCTCAAGACATGCCCATAGCCTGTTTGCTGAAATGCCCATGAGAAATAAAAAGAAAAGGTGAAAAAGGATAAAGAGTCATTGACAGGTGGGACCCTTTTGCCACCTCAGCAAATTAACCACATAGGCACGCCATGTCAGCCGACAGTTGGGGCCAACTTGTCGGTTTCGCTGTCTTCGCAAGTAAATCGGAAAATCAGTGCTCCGCGTTACGTATTAGACGCAATTCTGGTGGTTTTTTGTGCCCTGCCTCAAATGTGGCACCGATCTGTTACCCTAGCCCATAATGTGATGGTTTTGGGTAAATAACTCCCATCTGGGAGAAGGATTGTGTCGACGCAACCTCTGGGTTAATTGATTATATCTTTCTCCAACTTACTCCCTCTGTCTCATAATGTAATACGTTTTTGCAAGCTTAGGGAGTACATTTTTTCTTCTTCCAAAATCTACATAGGTCAACAGAACCAACCAACCAGCCTGACATGTTTTTCCTGTCCGACAGCAGCGAGAAGAGGAGGGGCAGGACATGACGGTGACCACGATTTCTAGACGGAGATTCTACTTCACTAGTTTCAGTAGAAACACTGGAAGAAGAATGACGAAAAGAAGGCACACTAAAAATCTGAAGCTTCTTCTTGGGCGGCCAACTTTTCGATAAGTCGATCTAGTGCTGTATTCTCAACCCTGAATTTGAGCACTCGTAGCAACAATTTCGGCCCTTGAAGCATCACTGCGTCGCTGCATTATTTTATCACGACATGTTACAAGTAGCCGCATTGCTGATGATGAGCACATTTATCATCCGAATTTCCTCGACCATGTCCAAGTACCTGTCCAACCTCATGAAAAAACGCTGGTATTTGGCTTTTCCAAACATACTCAATTTAGCAACTTGTATGAACCAGACATCAGGAAAACCGTACGACATACTACTTGATTCTGAACATTAAAGAACAGAGGAACAACCTTCTTGTCCTTCACATTCGTTGGGCATTTCCCCCAAAAAATAATTGACTGGGTTCAGAGATGTCCAGGACTGAGAGCAACCTTTGGCATCCACATTCTAGACATTCAATCAGAGGGAGGCTCATCATTCCGTGGTGCACACCAGCCGGGGCTTCTCTGTGACATAATTACTGAACCAACCTATGACAATAAGCAACATGCCTAATTACTGAACCAACGGAACCACAAGTATAAAGGTTTATATTTGCAGGCAATAACCCATCGTAATTGAGTGATCAATTCACACTCAATACATGCACTCTGAATGGAAATAGTATGCCCAAAGAGAATGGCAATAATCTATATATACAATGGCTGCATGGCAAGGATGGAGCTGCATAAGCGTGTTTGACATCACATTGATATGCATCTTTGCCAATTAAGAAACAATTTTACGACCTATGTTGTTTATTTTGAGACATTGGAGTCCACCAAATTCAGTCAAGTGTTATACTGCAAAGGTTGTCGTGTTCATCAAATTCAGTAAAGTTACATGGTGGTGGTGCAATTGCATGCATTGTGTAAGGACTATGCTTGATTTTTGTTCTGCACATTGCATGCGTTGGGTAATTTCCATCTTTTGTATGTGTGTGCAATGCTCCGAGCTTATAGTTTCTGAAAACATATTGTGTATGGCTGCTATAATGGTTCTCTCTTTTCTTTTCTTTTCATTTTTTAGGAGAACGCTTTTTGTATGGAGGAGCGGTGCTAGCAGAGTGCAGAGCCAAAGAGGCCAGCGAAGAGATGTGTGGTCACGCAGCAAAGAAGTTCTACTGGGTGAAAATACGAATAAGAAGTTCATGTCAATTTGGCGGTATCATGTGTGGCGCTATATATGTTTCATCAGTATCTATTCGAAGCTGAAGGTCCCAAAGGGGGGTATTGGATGGTGAGCTCCCTGTCAAATGCATCATTGCCTGAACCGTTGGCTGAAGATCGCCGTGTTCCAAGGGCGATCGACATGCTTATGTCGCAGTGGGCCTTACACCCGTGAAGCTTTCTTTTGATTGGATGCATGTGCTGGCTCTGCTTAATTTACACTCTGTAGTAGTTTTACCCTTTGAACATTCTGCCAGCTCTTGTCTGGTTTTTATTGTATTATGTTATACCGACATTTGGTGCTCTTGTTGGTAAATGAAGCGACATTTTGATTTTTGAAAATTAATTAGCCTAGGTAACTTTTTACTGTATTATGTTAGACTGACATTTGGTGCCAGTAGAGTGTTTGGATGGTAGTTCTGTGATTAACTGATTTTTGTTGTTTTAGAGTATGTAAACTGTCAGTTTATTGTTTGTTTTGCCACTGTGTTTATCTTTGCCCAAAGCCGTCTGGGAGAAGCACGTGGCGGCGGCAAGGAAGCCTCTGGGAGATTAGATCATAGGACACATATCTGCCTAGCTCAACAAAACTAACCAGTACAACCTGTTCGTCCCGTTTGTACAGGAAGATGAACATGAATTTGAACATCGTCAAGTGTCGTGAAACTCTTACGTGGGTAAGAGTGACCGGTAAGAAAGTTTAGTACTTTTGTCCAACTTCTCTTGAATGCAATACGCATGCCAATAAGCAACATGCTGAAATGATGAATTACTAACATTTGCATTAGGAGGCAACACCCCATTGTAATCGAATGTTCAACTCACACTCAATGCATGTGTGCTCTCTAAATGAAAATAGTGTGCCCAAAGAGAATTGCAACAATCTATATATACCCCATGACTGAATGGCAGGAGACGGAGCAGCATAAGGTGCATGGAATTATTATGATATGCATATGCTGTTGGGAATCATTTTCATAAAAGACTTGGATAAACAGTAGTTTTTTCCTGAGTTTTTATTTATTTTGAGATATTGGAGTCCACCAAATCCAGTGAAATCCTTTGCGCCATGCGCTTCTTGTTCTGGAAAGCAATTCCTGTTAGCGAATAGGCTTGCATATAACGTGACAAGTGTCACGGTACAAATGTATTGCGTGTGTATTGTGTATGTACTTGGTAGGTTGTTAGGCTAGAAGATCTTATCTCTAGTATAGCTTGGAGTAGAGGTCAAGAATAGCTAACAACCTACCGATCTTGTAATCTCTTGCTATATATGAACACGCACGCGTCCCTGCCGAGGTGCATACGCTTAAACCCTTTTCTTCTTACATGGTAATCAGAGCCTACCTCGAATTCATCCATGGCAAGCTCCTCGGCGAACTCCTTCCCCTCATCTCCGTTTGCACACAGCGCAACAGAGAAGCTTACGAGAGGGAACGAGGCGCTATGGCGCGCCACCGTGCTCTCGGCTATACGAGGGGCGCAGATGGCGGCCTTCCTCGACGTCGAGCAGGTGGTGCCCCCGATGCATATTGAAGTCTCTAGCGACGACGGCAAGACCAAGTCCAAGGCTCCAAATTCGGCGTTCACTGCGTGGTACGCGCGCGATCAGCAGGTGTTCTCCTACCTGTTGACCACGCTGCCCCGCGAGATGGCCATCCAGGTGGCAAGGTGCCACACCGCAGCAGAGCTGTGGAACACGGTGCAGGGCATGCTGACATCACATACCCGTGCACAGACCGTCAACGTTTGGATCGCGTTGGCAAATCTCCAGAAGGGCAACATGACGATCACCGAATACGTTGGTAAGGTCCGTACCCTTTGTGATGAACTAGCTGCTTCAGGGAAGAAGGTGGACGAGGAGGATGTGGTCTCTCACATCCTCGCGGGACTAGACGAGGAGTTCGACCCCGTGGTGTCTGCCATGTGCTCTAGGGTTGAGCCCGTCGGGGTTCCGGAGCTGTACTCGCAGCTCCTAAACTTCGAGACCCGCATGAACCTGCGCGGCGGGTCCTCTCAGTCATCGGCAAACGCGGCGACACGTGGGCGCGGTCGCGGCCGCGGTGGTGGTGACCGCGGTGACCGCGGACGCGACTTCAACAACAGGCAAGGCGGCGGCGGTGATCGCGGCCATGGCTCCTTCTCCAAGCCACCGAACCGTGGCAACCCCGGAGGCACCAACGGCAGCAGCGGCAACTACAACAACAATGTCGCAAAACCAACGTGTCAGATCTATGGCAAGGTTGGTCACCCAGCGTGGAAGTGCTGGAAGCATTACGACTCCTCCTATCAAGGGGGGAGGAACGTTCTGCAAACATGGCGGCTCCTCAATATGGCGTTGACACCAACTAGTATCTGGACAGTGGTGCGACGAAC
The DNA here is from genome assembly GCF_002162155.2 of Triticum dicoccoides. Taxonomy (NCBI): domain Eukaryota; kingdom Viridiplantae; phylum Streptophyta; class Magnoliopsida; order Poales; family Poaceae; genus Triticum; species Triticum dicoccoides. The sequence continues at coordinate 62,238,547 of NC_041381.1, forward strand.
CATATCACAGGAGATCTAGAGAAAGCTCACCGTTCGGGATCGGTACACAGGAGACGACCAAATTCACACCGCGAGTGGATCAGGTATGACTATAGCACGCATTGGTCAATCGCATATTTGTACTCCCGAACGTGATCTTCTCCTCAAAAATGTCTTACATGTTCCTGAGGCTGACAAGAGTCTAATCTCTGCAAGCCGACTTGCTATTGACAACAACACTTTCGTTGAAATTCACCCCTATTCTTTTCTTGTAAAGGATCGGGCAACAAGGAGGGTGCTGCTGCAAAGCAGGGGTAGGAGAGGCCTATACCCTGTCAAACACATGGGACAAGGCGCCAAGAAGCACGTGCTCAGTGCCATACCCTCCTCGGATAGATGGCACCGGCGCCTAGGGCATCCTTCATCAACGATAGTTAGCAAAATAATTAGCAAAAATAAGCTCCCATGTGTCAAAGCTTTCAATTCTGAAGTTATTTGTGATTCCTGTCAACTGGGCAAAAGCCATCAGTTGCCCTATCCGAACTCAATAAGTGAATCAAAGTTCCCTTTGGAACTTGTTTTTTCTGATGTGTGGGGTCCAGCTGTTGAATCAGTAGGTAGAAAGAAATACTACGTGAGCTTTATAGATGATTTCAGTAAGTTCACCTGGATCTACCTAATCAAACATAAGTCAGAAGTTTTCCAAAAATTTCATGACTTCCAAAATCTTGTTGAACGACAATTTGATCGCAAAATTCTTGCTCTCCAAACAGACTGGGGAGGGGAGTATGTGAAGCTAAATTCCTTCTTCACAAAAATTGGAATATCCCATCACGTCTCTTGCCCTCATGCACATCAGCAAAATGGGTCAGCAGAACGTAAACATCGACATATAGTCGAAGTTGGTCTCTCCCTTTTAGCCCAAGCAAGCATGCCACTTAAATTTTGGGATGAGGCTTTCATAGCTGCTACATATCTTATCAACAGACTACCAAGCAAAGTTATCAACTTTGAAACTCCTCTTGAAAAATTGTCTCATGAAAAGCCTAACTATTCTTCTCTTCGCATCTTTGGATGTGCCTGTTGGCCGAATTTGCGTCCATACAATACCCACAAGCTCCAATTTCGCTCCAAACAATGCGTCTTCTTAGGCTACAGTAATTTGCACAAAGGTTTTAAGTGCTTAGACATCTCTTCCGGCCGAGTCTATGTCTCTAGGGATGTTGTATTTGATGAAACAGTGTTTCCCTTCTCCACTTTGCATCCTAATGCCGGTGCACGTTTACGTGCTGAAATTCTTCTCCTCTCACCGGAACTTTTGAATCCAACTGATCATGAGGGAGATACATATGCTGATAATGATCATTTGGCTAATAGTCATAAACCTGATGCTAATGGAAACAGTGAAAAAATGTTGTTCAAATATGTGATTTTATGCAGACTTTGGCTGGTAGTACAGGCGCAGGACACGAGGATGATTCGGCTGACACAGTCCAGGGCGCGGATCCGAGAGATCTGGCGCAGGTGGCGCAGGGGCAGGTGCGGCGGATCCCGGCGCGGATTCTCCTGCACGTAACGGGACAAGCCAGTCCCCGCCTGGCACGTCACCACAGGCTGCAGCGCGGTCGGGCGGAACAACCCCACGCCTGTCGCCATCCACTAGTGGCTCTGTGGCGCGGTCGGATGGAGCGGCCCCGCGCCCGTCGCCATCCGCCAGTTGGCACGAGCCGGCTGGGCGTGGGTCGCCTGGCGCCGACAGGTCCGTGCGGGCCACTGATCGCGCGGCCTTCGAGGGGGATTCTTCCTCGCCAGTACGAGGAGGCGGCTCGCCCTCCGGATCTTCTGCGGCTGCTGAATCGCCTGTGGCTACTAAAGCTGGATCCACCGTGGCTACTGGTGTGTCTAGTACGAGTACAACTACACGCGTAACACGTTCTCAACGAGGTATTGTCAAAACTTTGGTACCCAAGGATGGCACTGTCAGGTACAACAAAAATTTTAAGTTTGCAAATTTTGCTTCCACTGGTGAACCAGAAAATGTGATAGAAGCTTTGAATGATAAAAGTTGGAAAAATGCTATGAATATTGAGTATGATGCATTGATGAAAAATCAGACGTGGCATCTTGTCCCACCTAAGTCAGGGAGGAATGTCATTGACTGCAAGTGGGTGTATAAAATCAAGAAGAAATCTGATGGTACAATAGACAGATATAAAGCTAGACTGGTAGCTAAAGGGTTTAAACAACGCTATGGTATTGACTATGAGGATACTTTCAGTCCAGTAGTAAAGGCTGCTACTATCAGGCTTGTTCTGTCTATTGTTGTTTCCAGGGGATGGAGCCTTCGCCAATTGGATGTACAGAATGCGTTTTTGCATGGCGCTCTCGAGGAAGAGGTCTATATGCGGCAACCACCAGGTTTTGAGCACAGTTCTAAACCACATCATGTATGCAGGTTGGACAAGGCTTTGTATGGTTTGAAGCAGGCACCAAGAGCATGGTACTCAAAGCTGAGCTCAAAACTACAGCAACTTGGTTTTCGGCCATCAAAGGGAGACACTTCTTTGTTCTTCTTCAGGAGAGGGAAGGTGACAATGTTTATACTTATTTATGTTGATGACATAATTGTTGGTAGCTCTTCACAAGATGCCACTTCAGCTTTGTTAAGAAATTTGAAAAAATGAATTTGCACTTAAGGATTTGGGAGAGTTACACTATTTTCTAGGCATTGAAGTTAAAAAGGTGCAAGATGGTATTTTGCTCACTCAGGAAAAATATGCCTCAGATATACTAAAGCGTGTTGGAATGAAAGATTGTAAGCCTTCCAGCACACCCATGTCCACTACTGGAAAACTGCATGAAGGAAATTTGTTAAGTCCAGAAGAGGGAACCAGATACAGTAGCATAGTTGGGGCACTTCAGTACCTAACACTAACTAGGCCAGATATTTCATTCTCTGTTAATAAGGTCTGTCAGTTTTTACATGCACCTACTTCTGTACACTGGACAACTGTAAAAAGGATTTTAAGGTACATACAAGGTAGTGTTGGAACTGGTTTGAAATTGTGCAAGTCTTCATCAACTGCGGTAAGTGCATTCTCTGATGCAGACTGGGCTGGATGCCCTGATGACAGAAAGTCCACAGGAGGTTTTGCTGTTTTCCTTGGTTCCAACCTTATATCTTGGCATGCAAAGAAACAGGCAACTGTCTCACGTTCCAGCACTGAAGCAGAATACAAGTCTCTGGCAAATGCAACAGCTGAGATAATGTGGGTTGAAACATTGCTTGATGAGTTGGGCATACACAGATCACATGTGTCATGTTTGTGGTGTGATAATCTAGGTGCAACTTATCTATCAGCGAATCCTGTGTTTCATGCAAGGACAAAGCATATAGAGATTGATTTTCACTTTGTTCGTGAAAGAGTTGCACAAAGATTGTTGGAGATAAAGTTTATTCCAACTGGAGATCAGGTTGCTGATGGTTTCACTAAACCACTTCAAGTTCGGCAGTTTCAAGCCTTCAAGAACAATCTAAACCTTGACATGTTGAGATTGAGGGAGGATGTTAGCGAATAGGCTTGCGTATAACGTGACAAGTGTCACGGTACAAATGTATTGCGTGTGTATTGTGTATGTACTTGGTAGGTTGTTAAGCTAGAAGATCTTATCTCTAGTATAGCTTGGAGTAGAGGTCAAGAATAGCTAACTGAAGGAAATATGCCCTGGAGGCAATAATAAAGTTATTATTTATTTCCTCATATCATGATAAATTTTTATTATTCATGCTAGAATTGTATTAACCGGAAACATGATACATGTGTGAATACATAGACAAAACTATAGTCACTAGTATGCCTCTACTTGACTAGCTCATTAATCAAAGATGGTTATGTTTCCTAACCATAGACATGTGTTGTCATTTGATTAGTGGGATCACATCATTAGAAGAATGATGTGATTGACATCACCCATTCTGTTAGCCTAGCACTTGATCGTTTAGTATACTGCTATTGCTTTCTTCATGACTTATACAAAGTTCCTGCAACTATGAGATTATGCAACTCCCGTTTACCGGAAGAACACTTTGTGTGCTACCAAACGTCACAACGTAACTGGGTGATTGTAAAGGTGCTCTACAGGTGTTTCCGAAGGTACATGTTGGGTTGGCATAATTCGAGATTAGGATTTGTCACTCCGATTGTCGGAGAGGTATCTCTGGGCCCTCTCGGTAATACTCATCACCTAAGCCTTGCAAGCATGTAACTAATGAGTTAGTTATGAGACGACGTATTACGGAACGAGTAAAGAGACTTGACGGTAACGAGATTGAACTAGGTATTGGATACCGACGATCAAATCTCGGGCAAGTAACATACCGATGACAAAGGGAACAAAGTATGTTGTTATGCGGTTTGACCGATAAAGATCTTCGTAGAATATGTAGGAACCAATATGGGCTTCCAGGTCCCTCTATTGGTTATTGACCGAGAATGGTTCTAGGTCATGTCTACATAGTTCTCGAACCCGTAGGGTCCGCACGCTTAACGTTTCGATGACAGTTTTATTATGAGTTTGTAAGTTTTGATGTACTGAAGTTTGTTCGGAGTCCCGGATGTGATCACGGACATGACGAGAAGTCTCGAAATGGTCGAGACATAAAGATTGATATATTGGACGACTATATTCGGACACCGAAAAGGTTCCGGGTGATTTCGGAGAAAACCGGAGTGCCGGGGGGGGTTACCGGAACCCACCGGGAGAGTTAATGGGCCACATGGGCCTAGGTGGGAAGAGAGAGGGGCGGCCAGGGTGGGCCGCGCGCCCCCTCTCCCTCTGGTCCGAATTGGACTAGGAGGGGGGGGGCGCCCCCCTTTCCTTCCCCCCTCTCCCCCTTCCTTCCCCCTCCTAGTAGGAGTAGGAAAGGAGGAATCCTACTCCTACTAGGAGGAGGACTCCTCCTCCCTTGGCGCGCCCAAGGGGCCGGCCGGCCTCCCCCCTCCCTCCTTTATATACGGGGGCAGGGGGCACCCCATAGACACACAAGTTGATCTACGGATCGTTCCTTAGCCGTGTGCGGTGCCCCCCTCCACCATATTCCACCTCGGTCATATCGTCGCGAAGCTTAGGCGAAGCCCTGCGCCGGTAGAACATCAAGATCGTCACCACGCCGTCGTGCTGACGGAACTCTCCCTCGACACTCGGCTGGATCGGAGTTCGAGGGACGTCATCGAGCTGAACGTGTGCTGAACTCGGAGGCTCCGTATGTTCGGTGCTTGGATCGGTCGGATCGTGAAGACGTACGACTACATCAACCGTGTTGTGTTAACGCTTCCGCTTACGGTCTACGAGGGTACGTGGACATACACTCTCCCCTCTCGTTGCTATGCCATCACCATGATCTTGCGTGTGCGTAGGAAATTTTTTGAAATTACTACGTTCCCCAACACTAACAACCTACCGATCTTGTAATCTCTTGCTATATATGAACACGCACGCGTCCCTGCCGAGGTGCATACGCTTAAACCCTTTTCTTCTTACAATTCCTAGTTATAGTCCAGTTTTCTCGTCGACCTTTTTGAACAGTAATGTTGGTACTCGGTGTGAATTTATTTGGCAAGAGTTCTGAAACGAGGGCATCAGTCTATGACCACATTCCGTACCACTTGATTCTGCAAGAGGTTTGGAATGGGTGTAAAGAGTCTAGCAAGGGTTGACATGTGTGTAATTTGTAGAGAAGGATGTGAGTGACACATTTGGTACCCCAAAACGCATAGGACCCGCCGTTTCTTCTAGTCAAATGGTTCTTCTCGACTAGCACTCCATGAGTAAAAAGGAGTACTACCTGAAACAACTCTGAAGCGCCTCGACTTTATCTGTAAAAAATGGAATTTTAAATACAATTCATTGCGTTGCCCAAATAGTTTCATTCGTATCACATCTCAGCACATTACGGCTGCAACTGAATGTTCAACTTGATCCCTATTAACCATTAATTCGTACGATAACAGCAGGTTGAAAATTGAACCGGGACAAAGAAATAAAGAAATTCAGTTTCAGGTAAGTAGGTCGGTGCGGTACCATGCTTGCCTTACTATGGAGCCGATCCTGTTTGCCTTACCATGGCTTTCTTGTGCCTCAAATTCTACGCAGACGCGAGTGGATCAGCAAGCAGAGCCGCATCAGCACTTCTCATCTGGACTCATGGGAAAAGGAAAGAAACCCGTGTAAGAGCAACTCTAGCAGACCCCGTAAAACGCCCCGACCCGCAAAATAACCGTCAAAATACGGGCCGGCGCGGAAAATCCCGCACGAACAGACCTCGCAAACGCAGCTGGCCCATAAATTTTTTTGAGGGGCGCGGCAAAATCTCGATCCTAACCCGTGAATATGTAGGTTTCCGCCTCGTCACTACGGTGCCCCGTATCGCAGAAAAGCGGTTGGCGGGAGGGACATTTCAGCCCGCGCCCTTTCCCCACCTCCTTCCGCCGTCGGCCGCCATTGGTTCCGCCCGTTCGCCGCCGGCGATTCCGGCCAAATCTGTCGGTGGAATCATGCCGCAGGGCGCGTCCCCCACCCTCCACCACTGATACGTTGCACCCTCTGGATCCGGCGAGACGAGCCGCCCCTAGTCGCCGTCGCCGCGGGGGATCGACTGCCCTCGAGTCACCCCTAGTCGCCGCCCGGGATCGCCCGCCCCACGAGCCGCCGGTGAGTGCTTGCTTGTGATTTGTTTCGAGCGTTGCGCATAGTTGTTTGACGCGCGCGTCCGATTTTTGTTCATGTAGATGGAATTGAGCCCATGCGAGAAGTTTTTGCTCGACGATTTGTCCGATTCGGACGACTCGGATGTTGAGACGCTGCTTGCAAACTATCAACAACAGAAGTTGGTGATGGCCCTTGCCGTGAAGGAGCACGAAGACAAGAACCGAAAGAGGCGGCAAGGATCGACCGTCGGCCGTCTTTGCATACCTCGAAATCGCCATCTCAGGAACGAGATGTTGATGCAAGACTACTTCTCGGAGAATCCAACATATCCACCGCACCTCTTTCGGAGAAGGTACCAAATGCGCCAGTGAGGACTAGTTGGCAGCTCTTCAGGCGTACCGTTGCGCCAAGGGCCTGCTTTACCTGCGGAGAGCGATGGAGTCGAGAGCACCGGTGCGCTCCCACTGTCCAGCTCCACGTGGTGGAGGAGCTCATTGAGATGCTCACCGCACAGCCATCCGAGACCACTGCAGGCGATACTTCGTCAAGTGATGCCGACTGTTGTGTGATGTCTAAGGAAGCCCTTGAAGGAGTGGAATCTCCGACCACTATGCATCTCCATGGCTGGGTCCAGCAGAGCGAAGTACTTATGTTGGTTGATTCAGGCTCTTCACACAGTTTCATCAGTTCAGAGTTGGCTTCGCGCTTGCAAGGGGTTCAGAAAGCTCAACGGCCACTTACTGTTCGAGTGGCCAATGGAGGTGTTTTGCACTATGACCAAGAGATTCCAGCTTGCGCCTGGCGCTCTCAAGGAATTACATTCACCATTGATCTCAAGGTCCTACCACTTGGTTGTTATGATGTCATTTTGGGCATCGATTGGCTCGCTCGTCATAGTCCCATGCAAGTCCATTGGTTGAAGAAGACTATGTCATTTGATTATGAGGGCAAGCGCATTCAGCTCACAGGTGCTCGAGCAGATACCACCAGCTGTCATTTGATCTCGGGTGATGAAATGCAGGAGCTGTTGAATCAGAAAGTTGTGGCGCGTGTGGTGCAACTTTGTGCTACAGCAGTAGACATGGCGCAACCATCAATTCCTGCAGCTATTGGAGATCTCCTGGAACAGTATGGCATGCTATTTGAAGAACCTAGAGGGTTACCGCCGCAAAGATCCTTCGATCATTCCATTCCTTTGGTACCTGGTGCTCGGCCAGTCAATTTGCGGCCGTACCGACATAGTCCAGCGCAGAAAGATGAAGTGGAACAACAAGTGGCTGATATGCTGGCTCAAGGCATCATCCAACCAAGTACAAGTCCCTTTGCATCACCTGTTTTGCTGGTGCGGAAGAAAGACCTTACGTGGCGTTTTTGCGTGGATTACTGTCATGCAGTCACCATTAAGAATCGTTACCCTCTCCCAGTCATTGATGAGTTGTTGGACGAACTAGCGGGATCTCGGCTGTTCACTAGTTTGGATCTACGAGCTGGCTATCATCAGATCCGGATGCGACCCGAGGATGAGCATAAGACAGCCTTCAAAATGCACCATGGACAATTTGAGTTTAAGGTAATGCCAAATGGTCTCACGGGAGGACCATCGACCTTCCAAGGGGGCATGAACATAGTCTTTGTGAAGGAAATATGCCCTAGAGGCAATAATAAAGTTATTATTTATTTCCTCATATCATGATAAATGTTTATTATTCATGCTAGAATTGTATTAACCGGAAACATGATACATGTGTGAATACATAGACAAAACTATAGTCACTAGTATGCCTCTACTTGACTAGCTCATTAATCAAAGATGGTTATGTTTCCTAACCATAGACATGTGTTGTCATCTGATTAGTGGGATCACATCATTAGAAGAATGATGTGATTGACATGACCCATTCTGTTAGCCTAGCACTTGATCGTTTAGTATACTGCTATTGCTTTCTTCATGACTTATACAAAGTTCCTGCAACTATGAGATTATGCAACTCCCGTTTACCGGAAGAACACTTTGTGTGCTACCAAACGTCACAACGTAACTGGGTGATTATAAAGGTGCTCTACAGGTGTTTCCGAAGGTACATGTTGGGTTGGCATAATTCGAGATTAGGATTTGTCACTCCGATTGTCGGAGAGGTATCTCTGGGCCCTCTCGGTAATACTCATCACCTAAGCCTTGCAAGCATGTAACTAATGAGTTAGTTATGAGATGATGTATTACGGAACGAGTAAAGAGACTTGCCGGTAACGAGATTGAACTAGGTATTGGATACCGACGATCAAATCTAGGGCAAGTAACATACCGATGACAAAGGGAACAAAGTATGTTGTTATGCGGTTTGACCGATAAAGATCTTCGTAGAATATGTAGGAACCAATATGGGCATCCAGGTCCCTCTATTGGTTATTGACCGAGAATGGTTCTAGGTCATGTCTACATAGTTCTCGAACCCGTAGGGTCCGCACGCTTAACGTTTCGATGACAGTTTTATTATGAGTTTACAAGTTTTGATGTACCGAAGTTTGTTCGGAGTCCCGGATGTGATCACGGGCATGATGAGGAGTCTCGAAATGGTCGAGACATAAAGATTGATATATTGGACGACTATATTTGGACACCGGAAAGGTTCCGGGTGATTTCGGAGAAAACCGGAGTGCCGGGGGGGTTACCGGAACCCCCCGGGAGAGTATTGGGCCTATGGGCCTTAGGGGAAAGGAGAGAGGGGCGGCCAGCATGGGTCGCGCGCCCCCTCCCCCCTCTGGTCCGAATTGGACTAGGAGGGGGGGGGGGCGGCGCCCCCCCTTTCCTTCCCCCTTCTCCCCCTTTCTCCCCCCTCCTAGTAGGAGTAGGAAAGGAGGAATCCTACTCCTACTAGGAGGAGGACTCCTCCTCCCTTGGCGCGCCCAAGGGGCCGGCCGGCCTCCCCACTCCCTCCTTTATATACGGGGGCAGGGGGCACCCCATAGACACACAAGTTGATCTACGGATCGTTCCTTAGCCGTGTGCGGTGCCCCCCTCCACCATATTCCACCTCGGTCATAACGTCGCGAAGCTTAGGCGAAGCCCTGCGCCGGTAGAACATCAAGATCGTCACCACGCCGTCGTGCTGACGGAACTCTCCTTCGACACTCGGCTGGATCGGAGTTTGAGGGACGTCATCGAGCTGAACGTGTGCTGAACTCGGAGGCTCCGTACGTTCGGTGCTTGGATTGGTCGGATCGTGAAGACGTACGACTACATCAACCGCGTTGTGTTAACGCTTCCGCTTACGGTCTACGAGGGTACGTGGACATACACTCTCCCCTCTCGTTGCTATGCCATCACCATGATCTTGTGTGTGCGTAGGAAATTTTTTGAAATTACTACGTTTCCCAACAGTGGCATCAGAGCCTAGGTTTTATGCGTTGATGTTATATGGACGAGTAGAACACAAGTGAGTTGTGGACGATATAAGTCATACTGCCTACCAGCATGTCATACTTTGGTTCAGCGGTATTGTGAGATGAAGCGGCCCGGACCGACATTACGCATACGCTTACGCGAGATTGGTTACCGTTACGAGCACTCGTGCTTAAAGGTGGCTGGCGGGTGTCTGTGTCTCTCACTTTAGTTGAATCGAGTGTGGCTACGCCCGGTCCTTGTGAAGGTTAAAACAGAGTCTATTTGACAAACTATCGTTGTGGTTTTGATGCGTAGGTAAGAACGGTTCTTGCTAAAGCCCGTAGCAGCCACGTAAAATTTGCAACAACAAAGTAGAGGACGTCTAACTTGTTTTTGCAGGGCATGTTGTGATGTGATATGGTCAAGACGTGATGCTATATTTTATTGTATGAGATGATCATGTTTTGTAACCGAAGTTATCGACAACTGGCAGGAGCCATATGGTTGTCGCTTTATTGTATGAAATGCAAACGCCCTGTAATTGCTTTACTTTATCACTAAGCGGTAGCGATAGTCGTAGAAGCAATAGATGGCGTAAACGACAACGATGCTACGATGGAGATCAAGGTGTCGCGCCGGTGACGATGGTGATCACGATGGTGCTTCGGAGATGGAGATCACAAGCACAAGATGATGATGGCCATATCATATCACTTATATTGATTGCATGTGATGTTTATCCTTTATGCATCTTATCTTGCTTTGATTGACGGTAGCATTTTAAGATGATCTCTCACTAAAATTATCAAGAAGTGTTCTCCCTGAGTATGCACCGTTGCCAAAGTTCGTCGTGCCGAGACACCACGTGATGATCGGGTGTGATAAGCTCTACGTCCATCTACAACGGGTGCAAGCCAGTTTTGCACACGCAGAATACTCAGGTTAAACTTGACGAGCCTAGCATATGCAGATATGGCCTCGGAACACGGAGACCGAAAGGTCGAGCGTGAATCATATAGTAGATATGATCAACATAATGATGTTCACCATTGAAAACTACTCCATCTCACGTGATGATCGGTTATGGTTTAGTTGATTTGGATCACGTGATCACTTAGATGACTAGAGAGATGTCCATCTAAGTGGGAGTTCTTAAGTAATATGATTAATTGAACTTAAATTTATCATGAACTTAGTACCTCATAGTATCTTGCTTGTCTATGTTTGTTTGTAGATAGATGGCTCGTGCTGTTGTTCCGTTGAATTTTAATGCGTTCCTTGAGAAAGCAAAGTTGAAAGATGATGGTAGCAATTACACGGACTGGGTCCGTAACCTGAGGATTATCCTCATTGCTGCACAGAAGAGTTACGTCCTGGAAGCACCGCTGGGTGCCAGGCCTGCTGCTAATGCAACTGACGACGTTAAGAACGTCTGGCAGAGCAAAGCTGATGACTACTCTATAGTTCAGTGTGCCATGCTTTACGGCTTAGAACCGGGTCTTCAACGACGTTTTGAACGTCATGGAGCATATGAGATGTTCCAGGAGTTGAAGTTAATATTTGAAGCAAATGCCCAGATTGAGAGATATGAAGTCTCCAATAAGTTCTATAGCTGCAAGATGGAGGAGAATAGTTCTGTCAGTGAACATATACTCAGAATGTCTGGGTATAATAATCACTTGATTCAACTGGGAGTTAATCTTCTTGATGATAGTGTCATTGACGGAATTCTCCAATCACTGCCACCAAGCTACAAGAGCTTTGTGATGAACTATAATATGCAAGGGATGAACAAGACTATTCCCGAGCTCTTCACGATGCTGAAAGCCGCGGAGGTAGAAATCAAGAAAGAGCATCAAGTGTTGATGGTCAACAAGACCACTAGTTTCAAGAAGAAGGGCAAAGGGAAGAAGAAGGGGAACTTCAAAAAGAACGGCAAGCAAGTTGCTGCTCAAGAGAAGAAACCCAAGTCTGGACCTAAGCCTGAAACTGAGTGCTTCTACTGCAATCAGACTGGTCACTGGAAGCGGAATTGCCCCAAGTATTTGGCGGATAAGAAGGATGGCAAAGTGAACAAAGTTATATGTGATATACATGTTATTGATGTGTACCTAACTAGAGCTCGTAGTAGCACCTGGGTATTTGATACTGGTTCTGTTGCTAATATTTGCAACTCGAAATAGGGACTATGGAATAAGCGAGCACTGGCCAAGGACGAGGTGACGATGCGCGTGGGAAACGGTTCCAAAGTCGATGTGATCGCGGTCGGCACGCTACCTCTACATCTACCTTCGGGATTAGTTTTAGACCTGAATAATTGTTATTTCATGCCTGCGTTGAGCATGAACATTATATCTGGATCTTGTTTGATGCGAGACGGTTATTCATTTAAATCAGAGAATAATGGTTGTTCTATTTATATGAGTAATATCTTTTATGGTCATGCACCCTTGAAGAGTGGTCTATTTTCATTGAATCTCGATAGTAGTGATACACATATTCATAATGTTGAAGCCAAAAGATGCAGAGTTGATAATGATAGTGCAACTTATTTGTGGCACTGCCATTTAGGTCATATCGGTGTAAAACGCATGAAGAAACTCCATACTGATGGACTTCTGGAATCACTTGATTATGAATCACTTGGTACTTGCGAACCGTGCCTCATGGGCAAGATGACTAAAACACCGTTCTCACCTTCACAGATGATTTAAGCAGATATGGGTATATCTACTTAATGAAGCACAAGTCTGAAACATTTTAAAAGTTTAAGGAATTTCAGAGTGAAATAGAAAATCATCGTAACAAGAAAATAAAGTTTCTATGATCTGATCGTGGAGGAGAATATTTGAGTTACGAGTTTGGTTTACATTTGAAACAATGCGGAATAGTTTCGCAACTCACGCCACCTGGAACACCACAAAGAAATGGTGTGTCCGAACGTCGTAATCATACTTTACTTGATATGGTGCGATCTATGATGTCTCCTACCGATTTACCGCTGTCGTTTTGGGGTTATGCTTTAGAGACGGCCGCATTCACGTTAAATAGGGCACCATCAAAATCCGTTGAGACGACGCCTTATGAACTGTGGTTTGGCAAGAAACCAAAGTTGTCGTTTCTTAAAGTTTGGGGCTGCGATGCTTATGTGAAGAAACTTCAACCAGATAAGCTCGAACCCAAATCGGAGAAATGTGTCTTCATAGGATACTCAAAAGAGACTGTTGGGTACACCTTCTATCACAGATCCGAAGGCAAGACATTCGTTGCTAAGAATGGATCCTTTCTAGAGAAGGAATTTCTCTCGAAAGAAGTGAGTGGGAGGAAAGTATAACTTGATGAGATAACTGTATCTACACCCTTATTGGAAGGTAGTTCATCACGAGAACCGGTTCCCGTGACAACAACACCAATTAGTGAGGAAGCTAATGATATTGATCATGAAACTTCAGATCAAGTTTCTGCTGAACCTCGTAGGTCTACCAGAGTAAGATCCGCACCAGAGTGGTACGGTAATCCTATTCTGGAAGTCATGTTACTTGACCATGATGAACCTACGAACTATGAGGAAGCGATGATGAGCCTAGATTCCGCAAAATGGCTAGAGGCCATGAAATCTGAGATGGGATCCATGTATGAAAACAAAGTATGGACTTTGGTTGACTTGTCCGATGGTCGGCAAGCCATTGAGAATAAATGGATCTTTAAAAAGAAGACTGACGCTGATGGTAATATTACTGTCTATAAAGCTCGACTTGTTGCGAAAGGTTTTCGACAAGTTCAAGGGGTTGACTACGATGAGACTTTCTCACCCGTAGCGATGCTTAAAGTCTGTCCGAATCATGTTGGCTATTGCTGCATTTCATGATTATGAAATTTGGCAAATGGATGTCAAGACTGCATTCTTGAATGGATTTCTAGAAGAAGAGTTGTATATGATGCAGCCGGAAGGTTTTGTTGATTCAAAAGGTGCTGACAAAGTTTGCAAGCTCCAGCGTTCCATTTATGGACTGGTGCAAGCATCTCGGAGTTGGAATAAATGCTTTGATAGTGTGATCAAAGCATATGGTTTTATGCAGACTTTTGGAGAAGCCTGTATTTACACGAAAGTGAGTGGGAGCTCTGTAGCATTTCTAGTTTTATATGTTGATGACATATTATTAATTGGAAATGATATAGAATTTCTGGATAGCATAAAGGGATACTTGAATAAAAGTTTTTCAATGAAAGACCTCGGTGAAGCTGCTTACATATTGGGCATCAAGATCTATAGAGATAGATCAAGACGCTTAATAGGACTTTCACAAAGCACATACCTTGACAAAATTTTGAAAAATTTCAAAATGGATCAGGCAAAGAAAGGATTCTTGCCTGTGCTACAAGGTGTGAAGTTGAGTCAAACTCAATGCCCGACCACAGCAGAAGATAGAGAGAAAATGAAAAGTGTTCCCTATGCTTCAGCCATAGGCTCTATCATGTATGCAATGTTGTGTACCAGACCTGAGGTATGCTTAGCAATAAGCTTGGCAGGAAGGTACCAAAGTAATCCAGGAGTGGATCAGTGGACAGCGGTCAAGAACATCCTGAAATACCTGAAAAGGACTAAGGATATGTTTCTCGTATATGGAGGTGACAAAGAGCTAGTCGTAAATGGTTACGTCGATGCAAGCTTTGACACTGATCCGGACGATTCTAAATCGCAAACCGGATACGTGTTTATATTAAACGGTGGAGCTGTAAGTTGGTGCAGTTCTAAACAAAGCGTCGTGGCGGGATCCACATGTGAAGCGGAGTACATAGATGCTTCTGAAGCAGCAAATGAAGGAGTCTGGATGAAGGAGTTCATTTCCGATCTAGGTGTCATACCTAGTGCATCGGGACCAATGAAGATCTTCTGTGACAATACTGGTGCAATTGCTTTGGCAAAGGAATCCAGATTTCACAAGAGGACCAAGCACATCAAGAGACGCTTCAATTCCATTCGGGACCAAGTCCAAGTGGGAGACATAGAGATTTGCAACATACATACGGATCTGAATGTTGCAGACCCGTTGACTAAGCCTCTCTCACGAGCAAAACATGATCAGCACCAAGACTCCATGGGTGTTAGAATCATTACTATGTAATCTAGATTATTGACTCTAGTGCAAGTGGGAGACTGAAGGAAATATGCCCTGGAGGCAATAATAAAGTTATTATTTATTTCCTCATATCATGATAAATGTTTATTATTCATGCTAGAATTGTATTAACCGGAAACATGATACATGTGTGAATACATAGACAAAACTATAGTCACTAGTATGCCTCTACTTGACTAGCTCATTAATCAAAGATGGTTATGTTTCCTAACCATAGACATGTGTTGTCATTTGATTAGTGGGATCACATCATTAGAAGAATGATGTGATTGACATCACCCATTCTGTTAGCCTAGCACTTGATCGTTTAGTATACTGCTATTGCTTTCTTCATGACTTATACAAAGTTCCTGCAACTATGAGATTATGCAACTCCCGTTTACCGGAAGAACACTTTGTGTGCTACCAAACGTCACAACGTAACTGGGTGATTATAAAGGTGCTCTACAGGTGTTTCCGAAGGTACATGTTGGGTTGGCATAATTCGAGATTAGGATTTGTCACTCCGATTGTCGGAGAGGTATCTCTGGGCCCTCTCGGTAATACTCATCACCTAAGCCTTGCAAGCATGTAACTAATGAGTTAGTTATGAGATGACGTATTACGGAACGAGTAAAGAGACTTGCCGGTAACGAGATTGAACTAGGTATTGGATACCGACGATCAAATCTCGGGCAAGTAACATACCGATGACAAAGGGAACAAAGTATGTTGTTATGCGGTTTGACCGATAAAGATCTTCGTAGAATATGTAGGAACCAATATGGGCATCCAGGTCCCTCTATTGGTTATTGACCGAGCATGGTTCTAGGTCATGTCTACATAGTTCTCGAACCCGTAGGGTCCGCACGCTTAATGTTTCGATGACAGTTTTATTATGAGTTTATAAGTTTTGATGTACAGAAGTTTGTTCGGAGACCCGGATGTGATCACGGGCATGACGAGGAGTCTCGAAATGGTCGAGACATAAAGATTGATATATTGGACGACTATATTTGGACACCGGAAAGGTTCCGGGTGATTTTGGAGAAAACCGGAGTGCCGGGGGGGTTACCGGAACCCCCCGGGAGAGTATTGGGCCTATGGGCCTTAGGGGAAAGGAGAGAGGGGCGGCCAGCATGGGCTGCGCGCCCCCTCCCCCCTCTGGTCCGAATTGGACTAGGAGGGGGGGGGGGCGGCGCCCCCCCTTTCCTTCCTCCTTCTCCCCCTTCCTTCCCCCTCCTAGTAGGAGTAGGAAAGGAGGAATCCTACTCCTACTAGGAGGAGGACTCCTCCTCCCTTGGCACGCCCAAGGGGCCGGCCGGCCTCCCCCCTCCCTCATTTATATACGGGGGCAGGGGGCACCCCATAGACACACAAGTTGATCAACGGATCGTTCCTTAGCCGTGTTCGGTGCCCCCCTCCACCATATTCCACCTCGGTCATATCGTCGCGAAGCTTAGGCGAAGCCCTGTGCCGGTAGAACATCAAGATCGTCACCACGCCGTCGTGCTGACGGAACTCTCCTTCCACACTAGGCTGGATCGGAGTTCGAGGGACGTCATCGAGCTGAACGTGTGCTGAACTCGGAGGCTCCGTACGTTCGGTGCTTGGATCGGTCGGATCGTGAAGACGTACGACTACATCAACCGCGTTGTGTTAACGCTTCCGCTTACGGTCTACGAGGGTACGTGGACATACATTCTCCCCTCTCGTTGCTATGCCATCACCATGATCTTGTGTGTGCGTAGGAAATTTTTTGATATTACTACGTTCCCCAACACTTTGCACCATTGTTACGCAAAGGAGTATTGATTTTCATTGATGACATCTTAGTACGCAGCAGTGATGAAGACACCCATGTGCAGCTGCTGCGCCAAGTGTTTCAATTGCTTGAGAAACATGTCCTGAAGATCAAACGTAGCAAATGTACCTTTGCCAGCCCGCAACTCCACTATTTGGGACACGAAATCAGTGGAGATGGTGTGCGCACTGACTCCACAAATGTTGCTGCTGTACAAAACTGGCCAGTCCCAACCAATGTCAGAGAGGTCCGTGGATTTCTGGGCCTAGCGGGCTACTATCGCAAATTTGTCAAGGGGTTTGCCGTTACATGCCGTCCGCTAACTGATTTACTCAAGAAAGGGGTCATTTTTACATGGACAGAACTTGAGGATGGAGCATTTCGAGCCTTGCAGGAAGCGCTCATATCTGCACCTGTTTTAGCGCTGCCGGATTTCAAGAAAACCTTTTGAGTTGGAAACAGATGCATCGGATTTGGGCATTGGTGCAATATTAATTATCCCAGGAAACATCCAATCGGGTTCATCAGCCGCGCGCTGGGACCCGTAACAGAATGCTTTCCACTTATGAAAAAGAAGGGTTGGCAATATTTCTAGCAGTGGATCATTGGCGTACTTATCTGCAGAATGATGAGTTCATTGTTCACACAGATCAGCGGAGCCTAATACATCTCGAAGATCAACGGCTTACTACACCATGGCAACAGAAGATTATGGCCAAGATGCTCGGCCTGCGCTATCACATCGTTTACAAGAAAGGATCTCGCAAGCCTGGACCCCCTCAAGGAGATCTCTCAACAATCACCACGGCAGTACTAGCTTGGTTGGAGGCAGTACATCAAGGATACCAGGACGATCCCACGGCACAACGCCTGCTTGCACGATTGGCAACACAACAAGGACCCCATGATGGTTTTTCATTGCAAGAAGGCATCATCACGCAACATGGGCGCATTTGGTTGGGTGACAACGTAGAGCTGCAGAAGCAAGTACTCAATGCACTGCACACGAGTGCCATTGGTGGCCACTCGGGGTTCAATGTGACTTACCGGCACGTGCGTTGCCTCTTCACATGGCCTGGTCTTAAGCATCATGTCCAGCTCTTCGTTGAGGCCTGTCAGATATGCAAGCAAGCCAAACCAGAACGGGTACATTATCCTGGCCTCCTGGAACCTTTGTCGGTGCCCAACCAAGCATGGCAAATGATTACCATGGATTTTGTGGAAGGCATGCCTCGCTCCTCCGGCTACAACTCGATTCTGGTGGTGGTGGACAAATTCTCGCGTTATGCTCATTTTATTGCACTCTCCCATCCCTTCACGGTATTCCAAGTGGCGCAAGCATTTGTGGCAAACATCTACAAGCTGCACGGTCTTCCTGAATCGATTGTCTCCGATCGCGATCCAATCTTCACCAGCACATTGTGGAAAGAGCTTTTCCGGCTCACGCACACCAAGCTCCGGATGAGTACAGTGCAGCACCCGGCAGGGGCGGAGCCAGGGGGGGACGAGCAGGG
>NC_041381.1:62257441-62262235 GCF_002162155.2 Triticum dicoccoides
ATCAACAATTTTAGTAGGAGCAATGAGTAATTACCAACGAGATTCGATCAATATACGTACTCGGCCCCCCCTATACTCCAATCCTGGCTCCGCCACTGCAGCACCCGTAGACCGACGGGCAAACCGAACGCGTGAATCAATGCCTGGAGACATTCCTTCGTTGTTTCGTTCATGCCTGTCCAACAAAATGGTATGCCTGGTTGCCCCTTGCTGGATTCTGGTATAATACCTCACCTCATGCAGCTTTGGGCACGACCACGTTTGAGGTCTTATATGGACACGCGTCGCGACACTTCGGTATCGTCGACCCGGTGGCCTGTGCGTCCCCAGACCTGACAGGGTGGCTTCAAGACCGATCTCAAATGGTGGCGCTCATCCGGCAACATCTGCTTCGCACGCGCCAACAGATGAAGGACTCCGTCGACAAACCCGATCAGACCGCGTCTTCGCCGTCAACGACTGGGTCTTTCTCAAGTTGCAGCCATACATCCAGCGCTCGGTGGCCACTCGCGCCAATCAGAAGCTCGCCTTCCGCTACTTTGGTCCGTATCAAGTACTCCAACGCATCGGTGTTGTGGCATACAAACTCAAGCTTCCGGATTCCAGCATGGTACATCCCGTTTTCCATGTCTCCCAGCTACGCCAAGCCCTCCCTCCAACGGAGCTAGTTCAAGAGCAACTTCTGGCAGCGGCAGCGGCAAGTCCTACACCTGACGAAGTGCTAGAGCAACGGGTGATTCAGCGCGGCAACTCGATGGTGCCTCAATTCCTGGTCCGCTGGACTGATCAACCGCCCGAGTTCGCCACCTGGGAAGATCGGGAAGAGCTCCAACAGCACTTCCCAAAAGCTCCAGCTTGGGGTCAAGCTGCGTCTCAAGGGGGAGGGGATGTCACGCTCCCACCTGCAGATGCCTCCAAAGGGCAGCCCACTGGCACCCTGGCTGGGCCGGAGCGACCGCGTCGTCCAACCCAGCCCAACAGTCGCTACACGGCCCACATCTGGGACACCACTGGGCAGGTTAAGAAGAAGCGAAATCCTCCTGCGTGAGGTGACGAGAAACGACTAGGCTGTAGGCGGCGGCTCTCCTCCTGGATCCCCTTTCTTGTACCTTAGAACCCTAGAACTCTCTCAGATTGTGACAATTACTTGTATCCAGTAAATTCATCCCACTGGGAGCGTAACACATTCTCAACCCTAAGAGCATCAATTTGAGCCCTCATAGCATCAATCTCAGTTCTCGTGACACGCTGCGAACAGCCGCATTGCCCATGATGAGCACATTTATCATCTACATTTTCTCGACCATGTCCAAGTACCTGTTCGCATGGATAAACGCCAGTCTTTGACCTTTCAAAGCATACTGAATTCGGGTAACTTGCTTGAACGCCAGTCTTTGACATCAGGAAAATCATATGACACACTACTTGACTCTGAAAAGAACGGAGGAACAATCTTGTCCTTCACATTCGTTGGGCGTTTCCCCAAAAAATTGGCTGGGTTCAGAGCTGTGCAAGACTGAGAGCAACCTTTGGCATCCACATTCTAGACATTCAGTCGAAGCGAGTCGGAGCTTCACCGTGACACGCCAGTCGGAGCGAGTGTCATTGCCAGCGGCAACAACCTATGACAATAAGCAACATGCATAAATTACTGAACCAACGGAACCACAAGTATTAAAATTTGTGTTTGCAGGCAACAACACATTGTAATTGAATGATCAACTCACACTCAATACATGCACTCTAAATGGAAATAGTATGCCCAAAGAGAATGTCAATAATCTATATATACAATGGCCCCTGGCTGCATGGCGAAGATGGAGCTGCATAAGCGTGTTTGACATGACATTGATATGCATCCATGCCAATTAGGAAACAACTCTGTGGCCTATGTTGTTTATTTTGAGACATTGGAGTCCACCAAATTCGGTAAGTCTTATTCTGGAAAGCTTCTTGTTTTGACCAAATTCAGGAAAGGTTGTTGCGTTGTAGTCCAGGTCCACTTTCTTCATTCGTCTTGAGTACGTTCCATGCCACTTGATATGTTTACAGTGTTATGTTGAAGAGTGTTGTGTGCTCCGTTAACATCTCTTGAGGTAATTATTATGGCTCTCTGTATCGTGGGATCAAAAGGGCTGGTTGGAAGGTAGTGACAGGATGATTGGAGATTGGTTAGGTGTCTTTTTTCCACACTTATCAGAACTCAATTTGATTTACAATTCAAACAACAAGAAATTACTACCAGGAACTAAATTCCTTTGTCATCCAGTCTGAACAAATTCGAAGTCTACTTTTAACTAATCCCTAGCACCGATAGTAGATTTGTCAGACTTCAACAATTTTCAGCATTTTTTAGCATAGATGGTACAATTTTACTCTGAACTAATGTTAACTAATGTCGACAGTAGCAATTTTAAGCATAGCTGGTACAGATCAATAATTCTGAAAATGAGTTCAGAATGTGGAAAGGACAGCGATGTTGAAAAGCATGAACAGGCATGCAATTCACATGATCAAAACATGTTGCTAAGGATTAATACGCATATGCCCGTGCATATACCTAGGGCCACGCCTAGCATTAACATTGGACTGCTACCTAATCAGGCATTCAGGCACTACCCGCTGTCTTGCTGATCAGTTTGACTCGTCAGTCAGTAGAGTAGAGGCAGGAAAGCAAGAGGATCGATAGAGAAAAGTCAGGTTACACACTTCTAACTAATTTTCCAGAACTGAAAGTAACAGGTCCCTCAGCTGTCATGCTGATGGAGTTTAGAGCAGCATGCCTCTCAAAAGTTAGAGTTATCCTCGCAAAGAAGATGTAAAATAAAACGATGGAGAAATAAAATCACATTGGTCCATATGAATCATATTTCTGTAGAAATAAATTCTACAGAAGCCAAATAATCTTGGTCCATCGGATTTTCAAATTGTGTAGATGTGCAAAAGCAGTAAAGAATAACCATGCTGGATGTATGAACAAGTCCCTGAACCTTGCTGCATTGTGTAATTTTTGTGTGCGTGTCAGAATGGTTTTCGCTTGGGAGAAGTATGTCAGGCCCATTGACTAAACTGTACAGAACATGGAGGCGTCAAAGGATGACTGGTTGCATCCTTTGAGAAGTTTTTCATCCGCACATTTAGATGACAAGGCAACTTTCTTTTCTCCAGAAATAATTCAGGTTCTCCAGAAAGAACATTATATTCCTCGTTGCTAATCGAGTAACTAGTAAGGCATTGAAAATTACCAAACTAAATGTCTTTTTCTGTTTGCCATTTGGTGGGGACTCCTTCAGGAAAAGGGAGCCTGAACTTAGCTCTGTTCTTCTGAACGAGCACGAAATTGCTCTTCAGTAGACAGTAGTGTCTATCAAGCGACACCACCATGATTCATGACCAAAAGTTTCAAAATGTTCCAATTTATCAAAATGTTTCAAAATACACCAACAGAAGGTTTCACTTTTTTCCCCATTTATGTATATTTCAAAATGTACCAAAAACAATTATAATTGTTTATATGCTAATTTTATAAAAATCCTCTTCATTTTTCTAAATGTTATCATGTATTTAGAAAATGTTCATCGGTATTTAAAATCACATCCGGTGTGTATTTACAAAACCTTTATCATGTATTAAAACATAGTCTTCGTGTATTTAAAAAACATTCATGCGCATTTCAGGATTATTCACCATGTAATAAAAATGTTCCTTCTATATTCAAAATATGGTCGCCATGCATTCAAATAATGTTCATTGTGTATTGAAAATAATACATGCATTAAAAAGGAAAATGAAACAAAAAAAAAATAAAAATAAAAATAAAACAATCAGGAAAAATAACTAAACAAATATGACATAAAACTGGAAATGAAAAAGGAAAATTGGAAAAAGAATAAGAAGAAAAAGATAAATAAAAAGATGGGGGTGTGTGGGCAGGGAATAAAATGTGCAGATTATATTTAAAAAATGCTTAAAGTTTTTTAGCATAATGCTCAGCGTTATGTGAACAGTGTTTATCATGAAGTAAAAAATGTGCAACATTATTTTTAAAATTGGTCATGCATTTAAAATAATACTCAACATGTATTAAAAAATTTAAAATTGTGTAACACAATAATTATCTTGTATCAGAAAATGTTAACATATTTCACAATGTTCCTCATGCATTTAAAAAAATTCAACATGTGGTAAAAATGTTAAACATTATTTGAACGTATGTTCCACATTATTTGAAAAATGCTCTTTGTCTATATCAAAATGTTCAACATTTATTTATAGAATTTTAAAAGTGTATTAAAGGTACATATACAATAAGTACAAATATATTTGGGAAATTAAATAACAAATAACTAAAATAGAAAAGGAAAATAAAAAATGAAAAGAGAAAAGCTAAAAATGCAAAGGGAAAATAAAAAGACAACAAACAGGAAGAAAAACTAAAAAAATTAAAATGGTAAACCCATGAGAGTGAACATAGCAACCTACACATAGAACCGAAAAGCAGAAAGAAACGAAAAAGGCAAAGTAAGTGTTTGGCCCTAGGAGAAACTGAGGAAAAAAATGTAATGCTCCCTCCGCTCCAGAATATATGGTGCGTCAATTTACGCGAAAGCCAAACGTATGTGTGTTTCCAAGATTATAAAATAAATATCAACATCTATACAACATCTAAAAAATATGAAAATAATTTTCATGATGGATATAATATGAAAATACTTTTCATGTTGGAAGGAAGACACTCATTATATATATATAAAAATATACTTTGACATCATTCTCTAAAATAAACTCGAGACC
>NC_041381.1:62262546-62284197 GCF_002162155.2 Triticum dicoccoides
ATAGTAGATGGAGCAAGAAGAAAAAAAGATCGACATTGTTCCTTTTCTTAGCAAGATTGAATGCACTGAACAACACAATAAGCAGCTGGAAGTTTTTGTCTCGAGAAGAAAAGTAGACATACATGTATTTTAGATTTGCAGATATTTCTTAGTTCCTAAATTTGCAGATATTTCACTCAAGCATTGATCCCCGCATATAAAGATGGAACAATTGCATACTGTTAACCATTAAGGTTAGCATTGAGAAGTTTTCCCGCAAAAAAGGTTAGCATTGAGAAAATTATTTTAAATTTGCGATTTCTACGAACTTTCACTCTTCCTAAATAAATAGCCATAGTAACTATAGTGCAGATTTTGGAACATGGGTCTAGGCGCACCCGATTAGCCAAAATAAATAAATAAATAAATAGTAGTAAAAGAAAATAAAAAATGTAAAACCTTGTCGGAACAAGCATTGTCTAGTGTATTACTCACGTGCAAAGTTTCAAAACAAAATGACTCCTGTGGTATTGTTGGCAAAAGAAAGGCAAAATTGCAAGTATAAATTGTGTGAATGGTAAGTTTAATATAGTATCGGTTTTATATTTATTCATTCCAAATACCACGAAAGTAATTTTGTCGTGAAAATTTATAGCTGAGTAATAAACTGGGCAATGCTTGTTCGGAGGAAGTTTCACTTTTTTTTGATTTTTTTGCTATTTTGTTTCAATTAAGGTGCGTCTAGACCCATGTTTTATTATGTATTTTCATAGTAACTACACCTATCAAATACACTAGAACAAATTATGTTGATGAGTTCGAATGAAAGACCAAAACCAATGATGGATGAATTATGATTTGCCAAACATGGTCTAATTAGGAGAAACATTCTACTCTACTGTGTGGTTTGGTCTTGCACTGCAAAGAATTTTTTGTTAACCTCCTCGCAATGGTACCCCAAAATCGAAAAGCTCCCCTCCGCCAGCGCCGCCGAGTATGCAACTGAGCGGCCTCAGGTCGCGCCGTTCGCCTTGCCCGACCTCAATCGGCTCCGGAGAGGGGAGGACTTCGGACGGGAGGTAGCACTGCCAGTACGCGGGTTCCCCAAATTCAATTAAGTCGCATTCTCTTAATAATTCGATTCATTTGGTAATTACAGGTTGCGATGAATCATCATCCTCGCCATGGCCATCTGAAGCGTTAATGAAAAGTTTGTAATTGCAGTATTGGTAGTCTGTCATGCTAGTTGACGTTTTGCAAGCTTTGGTGGTTATCTCTCTACAAATCCTGCATCTGGTACCCCAGGAAAAAAGGTTATGGATCTACAAATCGCATGTGGTATGTTGAATCTCTTGGATCTCCTGCCTTAACATATTCTGGAAGGAATGAAAGTGGCTTGTGAGGACTTGTTTCTGCAGCGCCAGAGCCAGACAAAGTTCAGGACTCACGACTGTTGGTCTTCATTCAGACATTCAGTTTTGGAGGAAAATAATGGTCAACAATGCAAGCTTGTGTGGAGCAGATTGTAGGAAGGTCTTGCGCGCGGTCTTTCGAGGAATCAGCTCCACAATCTGGCCGAGCATGGCCTACACTACACGGCAAACCTAGCAATCACTTTCTTTGGACACACTGTAATCGATGGATACACTGAATCAATGTCAGATCAAGTGAATTAGTAGCGGGTTGTTGACAGGGAGGACTTCGGATGGGAGGTGCGACGACCAGGAGCAGGTAGCACTGCGAGTACGCGGCTTGGCCCAATTCAGGCAAGTAGCTTTCGCGTAATTAATCGATTCAGTTTCTAGTTACAGGTTGCGTTCAGTCGACATTGTCGATTCCTTGGCTCGGATTGTCGATTCAGCATTGTTCCTAGAGTGCAAGGAAGGATTGTGACTTGTCTGAGGAGCGAGAACTAGCTTGTGCCTGCAGCGGCACGATGTATTCAGGACCCAGAAGTGGTTGTCTTTCATTCAGTTTTGAAGAAGAAAATGAAAAACTGGCCAATGATGCTAGCTTGTGTGGATCAGGATGTGAGAAGGTCTTGCTACAGGTTGCGGTCATTCAGGTTGTTAACAGGGAGGACTTCGGATGGGAGGTAGGTGGCAGTGCGAGTACGCGGCTGTCTAGTCGCATTCTCTTAATAATGCGATTCAATTGGTAATTACAGGTTGTGGTCAATCAACATTCGCCCAATAAATCTCTATTCAGGACTCGGTGGCGTTGGTCGTCATTCAGTTTTTTTAACTGCTCAATGATGCATGCTTGTGTGGAGCAGAATGTTAGAAGGTCTTGCACGCGGTCTTTCGGTGAATCAGCTCCACGATCTGTCCGAGCATGGTCTACACGGCAGGCCTCCCAATCACTTTCTTTTGAACTATCAACGGCATCAGCAGACTATATGTAATGTGTGTGCTTTGGAGCTTCACTTATGAACTAGACCTGCACAACATGAGCCTTCTCCTTGCTTTCGAGCTGCTGCTGCTCCTGCTTGCCTTGCCACACCTTTTTTGTGCCTCAAATTCTACACATTCGTCACTGGATCGTCAAGCAGACGCACTTCTCCAATGGAAATCTAGCCTCAACAGTTGGTCCAATGATCGCCTGGACTCATGGACAAAGGGAAGCAACCCTTGTGACTGGGATGGCGTTGCATGCGGCAACAACGTGCTGCCTCGTGGCCGTGACCAGGGTGGTGCTGCCCTAGTTGTGTCCAACATTTCGCTTGTGGGGTTTTCCCTTGTTGGCATGTTGGACAGGCTCCACTTTCCAGATTTGCCCCATCTTGTGTATCTAGACCTTAGTGGCAACATTCTCCAGGGCTCAATCCCATCAAGCATTGCTGCTCTTGCCCAGCTCACTCACTTGGATCTATGTCGCAACATTCTCCGGGGCTCAATCCCATTAAGCATTGGTGCTCTTTCCCAGCTCACTCACTTGGATCTATCCAACAATGAACTGAACGGATCTATCCCAACATCCCTAGGTAATTGTACGAACTACCGTTTGTTTCTACCATGCCTAGTACGGTTGCAAGACTAGGGAATTTGATGAGCCTCTCCACTTTGCAGATTTGCCTCATCTTGTCTATTTGAACCTTCGTAACAACCACCTCTCAGGCGGAATCCCTTCAAGCATTGGGGCTCTTGCAGAGCTCACATACTTGGACCTGTCCATCAACAACCTGAACGGATCTATCCCACCTTCCATAGGCAATTGTACAAAACTATCTTCCCTCGATCTCCCTTACTACAATTTGTTTCTACCATACCTAGTAAAGTTGGAAGACTAGGGAATTTGATGAGCATCTCCATTTTGCAGACTTGCCCCATCTTGTCTATCTGGACCTCGGTGACAACTCTCTCGCGGGCCTAATCCCATCAAGCATTGGCGCCATGGCCAAGCTCGAAAACTTGGTTATGTTCGGCAATGACCTGAACGGATCTATCCCAACATCCCTAGGTAATTGCACTAAACTAACCTCCGTCGATTTCCCAATTTTTTCTCTACCATGCCTAGTACAGTAAGGACACTAGGGAATTTAATGAGCCTCTCCACTTTCAAGACTTGCCGCATCTTGTCCATCTGGACCTCAGTTACAACAATCTCTCGGGACCAATCCCTTCAAGCATTGGTGCTCTTGCCAAGCTTGAAAACATGGATTTATCTGGCAATGACCTGAATGGATCTATCCCAACATCCCTAGGTAATTGCACTAAACTAACCTCCGTCAATCCCTTCTACTACATTTGTTTCTCTACCATGCCAAGTACAGTAAGGACACTGGGGAATTTAATGAGCCTCTCCACTCTCCAGACTTGCCCCATCTTGTCAATTTGAAGCTCGGTTATAACTCTCTCTCGGGCTTAATCCCATCAAGCATTGGCGCTCTACCCAAGCTCAAAAACTTGGATTTGTCCGGCAATGACCTGACCGGATCTATCCCAACATCCCTAGGTAATTGTACTAAACTGACCTCCATCAATCTCTTTTACTACAATTTTTTCTTTACCATGCCTAGTACAGTAAGGACACTAGGGAATTTAATGAGCCTCTCCACTTTCCAGACTTTCCCCATCTTGTCAATTTGAAGCTCGGTTATAACTCTCTCTCGGGCCTAATCCCATCAAGCATTGGCGCTCTGCCCAAGCTTGAAAACTTGGTTTTGTCCAGCAATGACCTGACCGGATCTATCCCAACATCTCTAGGTAATTGTAGTAACTAACCTCCATCGCTCTCTTTTACTACAATTTGTTTCTACCATGCCTAGTACAATAGGAAGACTAGGGAATTTGATGAGCCTCTTCCTTTGCAGATTTGCCCCATCTTGTCGATTTGAGCCTTCATGATAACCTCCTCTCAGTCGGAATCCTATCAAACATTGGTGCTCTGGCCAAGCTCGAATACTTGGATCTATCCTTCAATATTCTTAATGGATCTATCCCGCCATCCATGGGCAATTGTACAAAACTAACCCTACTTGATCTCTCTTATAATTTTTTGTCGCAAGGATCCATTGGAAGCATAGGAAATCTAACGAGTTTACATTTCCTAGATCTTTCCAACAATCAAATAAATGGTTTCCCTTCGACCATTTTGAAGTTAGCCTCTCTAACAACACTGGCACTTGGATCCAATCAGCTTAATGGTCTATTACCACCAGAGTTAGGATCACTTGTTCTTCTCTCACATCTGAATCTTTCCAACAACCAGATCATGGGTTCCATTGGAAGCATAGGAAATCTAACAAGTTTAGAATTCTTGGATCTTTCTAACAATCAAATAAATGGTTCCATCCCTCCAACCTTCTGGAAATTGACCTCTGTTACAACACTGTCACTTGATTCCAATCAGCTTAATGGCCTATTACCGCCAGAGTTAGGATCTCTTGTTCTGCTCACAAAACTGAACCTAAGTAGCAACCTGTTTCTAGGAAACATTCCACCTGAGATAGGACATTGCCACCTTTTATCATCGTTACTCTTATCAGACAACTTATTGACAGGAGAAATACCACAAGAACTTGGGTATCTCACCAATCTATATGAGCTAGATTTGAGTAGAAACAATTTAAATGGTGCCATCCCAACGACTTTTTCTAATCTTACGCAACTGTATAGACTGAAATTATCATATAACTATTTGGCTGGCAGAGTTCCATCTACCGCTGCAACATTGATCTCACTTGACCATAATATGGATTTATGCGGCGATTCCTATGACTTAAAACCGTGTGAAACACCGAAGCTCGACATGGAACACCTAAACAGAAAACATTCACGTATGGTACTTCTTGCTTTTTTTGCATCCTTTTCCTTCACTTGCCTCTCAATAGCAAGCATCATGGTTGTTTGTCGGAGAAAAAAGTGTGTAAAAAGTAAAAGCAAAAGAAAGTCTGGAGATATACTTTCTATATGGAATTTCGATGGAAAGATCGCATTCGAAGACATACTCGGTGCAACAGAAAATTTCGATGAGAAATATTGCATTGGCATTGGGGGCTATGGAACTGTCTTTAGAGTTGAGCTTGAGGGCGGGGTTACCTTTGCCGTCAAACGCCTGCATTCAATGGAAGAATTCAGAGACGAGGAAACATTTCACGCTGAGATTGAAGTGTTGACGAAAATTAGGCACCGATGTATCGTCAAGTTGTATGGCTTCTGTTCACACTCCCAATGCAAATTCCTCGTGTACGACCTTATCGAGAGGGGAAGCTTATCATCCATTTTGCACGAGCAAGATCTAGCAAAGGAGCTGGACTGGACAAATAGAATTGCTATTGTGGCGGATGTAGCTCAAGCTCTCTCCTATTTGCATCATGATTGCGATGATCCTATTGTACACCGGGACATAAAAAGCAGCAACATTCTTCTGAACCGAGATTATAAAGCTTATGTCTCGGACTTTGGCATGGCGAGGAAGCTGAAGCATGGTTGCTCAAGCTGGAGCACTATCTTCGCAGGGACATGTGGCTATATAGCCCCAGGTACTCATTGATGGTCTTAATCCATCCATATCCTTCGATGGTACAGAAAGGGAGAAACAAAAACTGATTATGTTTCGATATACTGATTTTTTATTACAGAATTGTCATCCACCATGGTGTTGACCGAGAAGTGCGACGTGTACAGCTTCGGTGTGGTTGCGCTGGAAGTTGTGATGGGAAAGCACCCAGGTGATCTGCTCCTTCCGTTCTTCTGCCGAACAGAGCAGCCGGGGAAGTTCAACGATATCCTGGATCGACGCATCGCTGCGCCGTCAACCATTCATGAGGAGAAGGATGTCATTTTGGTTGCCTTGGTGGCCTTTGCTTGTCTGCAAGTCAATCCCAAATCCCGGCCAACAATGCAGCAGGTGTATCAGGCACTGACAAATAGAAACCGCTCAACGTTCATTCCCAGGCCCCTTCATGAAATCAGGCTACAAGATTTGCATGATTACTGTGGCACATTAAAAAATGTATGAAGCTCCTGTGTTGGTAAAAAAATATATTGGCCTGTATATTATTTGTGTGTAGATTTCTAGGACGGAAGGATTGGATAACAGGGAAAATACATCCTTTGTATGTTGACTCAGATGTTTGTAAAGGGGAATAGATACAGTATGTTTTAGTAGAAGTTATGCAACAGGCTGGATGTTTAACAGACAAAAGTTGAAACAACGGAAGCTGTTCAGCTTAGACTGGTACAGCGGCATCCTTTGTGGTAGAAGATGAATTCAGAAATTACTCTGCGTGGCTTCGATTCACGCTGAATTGTGCTATCTGAAGCTAACTGATGTTATTTTCCTTTCCGCCAGAAAAAAGAAGTGTCCAATGCTCTCTCTTTACCCAAAAAGGCTCTCGCCCCGCTTTATATTATAAAGCCAATGCCCAAGCCAACATCCAACAAGGTTCAAACACACACACAAGGTCCAGACAAATAAGTACTCCAAGGGTTAATGTTGAGGGCACAACTTAACAAGCCCTACAAACACACACAAAAAGGCACACGCGCCAGGAGAGACATTGCATCTAGTCGGGCTCCGGGGGTGGCGGCGGGAGCGGAGGCGCCAAGCGGAAGGCCATCGATCGAAGGTTGGCGAGGAGGGTGTTGATGGCGTCCCGGTCCTGAGGGCGGCTAAGCGGCCGCCAGAGCTGCAAGTAACCACACATTTTAAAGATGGAGAGTCAGTAGCACGCTGAAGAGGCACCTTCTAAATGACAAGCTTATTGCGAACCGTCCACAGCGTCCAGGCGAGGACCCCAACGCACAGTCATCTAATATGTCTGTAGCGAGGGGGGGGGGGGAGGCTTGAATTTCCGCAAGCAGGTCAGGGAAGTTGGTGTTGCACCACTGTCCCCCTACCGTTTCGCGGAAACAAGACCAAAGAAACTGTGCCGTGTAGCACGAGAAGAAGATGTGGTTAGCATCCTCTACCGTGCCACATATAGGGCACATCCCATCTCCAGGACCATGGCGCTTAAGGAGCTCAACGCCGGACGGAAGGCGGCCGCGGATCCATTGCCAAAGGAAGATCCAGATCTTTAAGGGGAGGCGGATGTCCCAAATCAAACTGAAGGGCTCTGGGGCTGTCGATGGGGCTATAGCCGCGTAGAGGGATTTGGTGGAGAAGCAGCTGGATGGATCCAGACTCCAAGAGATGACGTCCGGAGAGTCGGCCACGTCCATAGGGAGGAGGGCGACGTCCTGGAGGAGGGCATCCCAGGCTGCCACCTCAGCAGGGCCAAAGGGGCAGCGGAACGCGAGGCGCCCTAAGTCAATAAGGGCCGACTCGACAGAGACCCGAGGGTCAACTACAATGTCGAAGAGAACTGGGAAACGGGCGGCTAGGGGGGAGTCCCCAAGCCACCTGTCCAGCCAGAACAAGGTCGAGGATCCAGTGCCCACCGAGATGGATGTGCCAATACGCAGGACAGGCAGCAGCTGGACGACGGCCTGCCAAAACTGGGAACCTCCTGAGCGTTGGCAGAATGCGAGAGGCTGCCCACGCAGGTACTTGTTCTGGATGATAGTAAGCCAGAGGCCTCCATCCCCATTGGCAATGCGCCAGAGCCAGCGGGTTAGGAGGGCGATGTTCATGCGCCGGGAGGACAAAATCCCTAGACCGCCCTGGTCCTTGGGTTTGCAAATATCTGGCCAGCTGACCATGTGGTATTTCTGCTTACCCTCCTCCCTAGCCCAGAAGAATCTAGATTGGTATTTGGCGAGCTCCTGATGAAGAGTTTCATGAAGACTATAAAAGCTCATGAGGAACCAAAGGAGGCTAGCAAGCGAAGAGTTGATAAGGATCACACGAGCCGCCTTCGACAACCATCGCCCTTTCCAGGGCTCAACGCGATGTTGCACACGGGTCACCGTGGGGCGAAGATCCGCCACAGTGAGGCGCGAATCACTAATGGGGATCCCCAGATAGGTCGTGGGGAAAGAACCCAGCCGACAATTAAGTCGGTCAGCAATAGCCTGTGCGTCCTCTAAGGGGTAACCGAGTACCATCACTTCGCTCTTATCAAAGTTTATGGTGAGGCCCGACATTTGTTGGAAGCACAGGAGGAGGAACTTCAGGTTAGAGATCTCCAGGGAGGAACCCTCTACCATAATGATGGCATCATCCGCGTATTGGAGAAGGGAGACTCCTCCCCCTCGTACTAGGTGCGGGACAAGGCCACGGATATGTCCAGCAGCCTTGGCTTTATTCAAGATGGCGGCCAGGGCATCCACCACCATGTTGAACAAGAACGGCGAGAAGGGATTGTTGGGTTTCGTAGTAATTTCAAAAAATTTCCTACGCACACGCAAGATCATGTGATGCATAGCAACGAGGGGAGAGTATTGTCTACGTACCCAACGCAGACCAACTGCGGAAGCGATGACACGACGTAGAGGAAGTAGTCGTATGTCTTCTCGATCCAACCGATCAAGCACCGAAACTACGGCACCTCCGAGTTCGAGCACACGTTCAGCTCGATGACGATCCCCGGACTCCGATCCAGCAAAGTGTCGGGGAAGAGTTTCGTCAGCACGACGGCGTGGTGACGATCTTGATGAACTACAGCAGCAGGGCTTCGCCTAAACTCCGCTACAGTATTATCGAGGAATATGGTGGCAGGGGGCACCGCACACGGCTAAGGAATAGATCACGTGGATCAACTTGTGTGTTTAGAGGTGCCCCTGCCTCCGTATATAAAGGAGGAGAGGAGGGGAGGCTGGCCGGCCAAGCGGGGGAGGCGCAGGAGAGTCCTACTCCCTCTGGGAGTAGGATTCCCCCCTCCAATCCTAGTCCAACTAGGATTCCTCGGAGGGGAAAAGAGGAGGAGGGGGCCGGCCACCTCTCCTAGTCCTAATAGGACTAGGGGAAGGGGGGGGGGGCGCAGCCCATCTAGGGCAGCCCCTTCTCTTTTCCACTAAGGCCCACTATGGCCCAAATAGCTCCCGGGGAGTTCCGGTAACCCTCCCGGTATTCCGGTAAAATCCCGATTTCACCCGGAACACTTCCGATATCCAAATATAGGCTTCCAATATATCAATCTTTACGTCTCGACCATTTCGAGACTCCTCGTCATGTCCGTGATCACATCCGGGACTCCGAACAACCTTCGGTACATCAAAATGCATAAACTCATAATATAACTGTCATCGTAACCTTAAGCGTGCGGACCCTACGGGTTCGACAACAATGTAGACATGACCGAGACACGTCTCCGGTCAATAACCAATAGCGGGACCTGGATGCCCATATTGGCTCCTACATATTCTACGAAGATCTTTATCGGTCAGACCGCATAACAACATACGTTGTTCCCTTTGTCATCGGTATGTTACTTGCCCGAGATTCGATCGTCGGTATCCAATACCTAGTTCAATCTCGTTACCGGCAAGTCTCTTTACTCGTTCCGTAATACATCATCTCACAACTAACATATTAGTCGTAATGCTTGCAAGGCTTATGTGATGTGTATTACCGAGAGGGCCCAGAGATACCTCTCCGACAATCGGAGTGACAAATCCTAATCTCGAAATACGCCAACCCAACATCGACCATTGGAGACACCTGTAGTACTCCTTTATAATCACCCAGTTTGTGACGTTTGGTAGTACCCAAAGTGTTCCTCCGGTAAACGGGAGTTGCATAATCTCATAGTCATAGGAACATGTATAAGTCATGAAGAAAGCAATAGCATCATACTAAACGATCGGGTGCTAAGCTAATGGAATGGGTCATGTCAATCAGATCATTCTACTAATGATGTGACCTCGTTAATCAAATAACAACTCATTGTTCATGGTTAGGAAACATAACCATCTTTGATTAACGAGCTAGTCAAGTAGAGGCATACTAGTGACACTTTGTTTGTCTATGTATTCACACATGTATTATGTTTCCGGTAAATACAATTCTAGCATGAATAATAAACATTTATCATGATTATAAGGAAATAAATAATAACTTTATTATTGCCTCTAGGGCATATTTCCTTCAGTCTCCCACTTGCACTAGAGTCAATAATCTAGATTACACTGTAATGAATCTAACACCCATGGAGCTTTGGTGCTGATCATGTTTTGCTCATGGAAGAGGCTTAGTCAACGGGTCTGCAACATTCAGATCCGTATGTATCTTGCAAATCTCTATGTCTCCCACCTGGACTAGATCCCGGATGGAGTTGAAGCGTCTCTTGATGTGTTTGGTCCTTTTGTGAAATCTGGATTCCTTTGCCAAGGCAATTGCACCAGTATTGTCACAAAAGATTTTCATTGGACCCGATGCACTAGGTATGACACCTAGATCAGATATGAACTCCTTCATCCAGACTCCTTCATTTGCTGCTTCCGAAGCAGCTATGTATTCCGCTTCACATGTAGATCCCGCTACGACGCTTTGTTTAGAACTGCACCAACTGACAGCTCCACCGTTTAATGTAAACACGTATCCGGTTTGCGATTTAGAATCGTCCGGATCAGTGTCAAAGCTTGCATCAACGTAACCTTTTACGATGAGCTCTTTGTCACCTCCATATATGAGAAACATATCCTTAGTCCTTTTCAGGTATTTCAGGATGTTCTTGACCGCTGTCCAGTGATCCACTCCTGGATTACTTTGGTACCTCCCTGCTAAACTTATAGCAAGGCATACATCAGGTCTGGTACACAGCATTGCATACATGATAGATCCTATGGCTGATGCATAGGGAACATCTTTCATATACTCTCTATCTTCTGCAGTGGTCGGGCATTGAGTCTTACTCAATTTCACACCTTGTAACACAGGCAAGAACCCTTTCTTCGCTTGATCCATTTTGAACTTCTTCAAAATTTTGTCAAGGTATGTGCTTTGTGAAAGTCCAATTAAGCGTTTTGATCTATCTCTATAGATCTTAATGCCTAATATGTAAGCAGCTTCACCGAGGTCTTTCATTGAAAAACTTTTATTCAAGTATCCCTTTATGCTATCCAGAAATTCTATATCATTTCCAATCAGTAATATGTCATCCACATATAATATCAGAAATGCTACAGAGCTCCCACTCACTTTCTTGTAAATACAGGCTTCTCCGAAAGTCTGTATAAAACCAAATGCTTTGATCACACTATCAAAACGTTTATTCCAACTCCGTGAGGCTTGCACCAGTCCATAAATGGATCGCTGGAGCTTGCACACTTTGTTAGCTCCCTTTGGATCGACAAAACCTTCCGGTTGCATCATATACAACTCTTCTTCCAGAAATCCATTCAGGAATGCAGTTTTGACATCCATCTGCCAAATTTCATAATCATAAAATGCGGCAATTGCTAACATGATTCGGACGGACTTAAGCATCGCTACGGGTGAGAAGGTCTCATCGTAGTCAATCCCTTGAACTTGCCGAAAACCTTTTGCGACAAGTCGAGCTTTGTACACAGTAACATTACCATCAGCGTCAGTCTTCTTCTTAAAGATCCATTTATTCTCAATTGCTTGCCGATCATCGGGCAAGTCAACCAAAGTCCATACTTTGTTCTCATACATGGATCCCATCTCAGATTTCATGGCTTCAAGCCACTTTGCGGAATCTGGGCTCACCATCGCTTCTTCATAGTTCGTAGGTTCATCATGATCTAGTAGCATGACTTCCAGAATAGGATTTCCGTACCACTCTAGCGCGGATCTTACTCTGGTTGATCTACGAGGTTCAGTAGTATCTTGATCTGAAGTTTCATGATCATTATCATTGGCTTCCTCACTAACTGGTGTAGGTGTCACTGAAACAGTTTTCTGTGATGAACTACTTTCCAGTAAGGGAGCAGGTACAGTTACCTCGTCAAGTTCTACTTTCCTCCCACTCACTTCTTTCGAGAGAAACTCCTTCTCTAGAAATGATCCATTCTTAGCAACGAATGTCTTGCCTTCGGATCTGTGATAGAAGGTGTACCCAACAGTTTCCTTTGGGTATCCTATGAAGACACATTTCTCCGATTTGGGTTCGAGCTTATCAGGTTGAAGTTTTTTCACATAAGCATCGCAGCCCCAAACTTTAAGAAACGACAACTTTGGTTTCTTGCCAAACCACAGTTCATAAGGCGTCGTCTCAACGGATTTTGATGGTGCCCTATTTAACGTGAATGCGGCCGTCTCTAAAGCACAACCCCAAAATGATAGCGGTAAATCTGTAAGAGACATCATAGATCGCACCATATCTAGTAAAGTACGATTACGACGTTCGGACACACCATTGCGCTGTGGTGTTCCGGGTGGCGTGAGTTGTGAAACTATTCCACAGTTTTTCAAATGTACACCAAACTCGTAACTCAAATATTCTCCTCCACGATCAGATCGTAGAAACTTTATTTTCTTGTTACGATGATTTTCAACTTCACTCTGAAATTTTTTGAATTTTTCAAATGTTTCAGACTTATGCTTCATTAAGTAGATATATCCATATCTGCTCAAATCATCTGTGAAGGTGAGAAAATAACGATATCCGCCTCGAGCCTCAATATTCATTGGACCACATACATCGGTATGTATGATTTCCAACAAATCTGTTGCTCTCTCCATAGTACCGGAGAACGGTGTTTTAGTCATCTTGCCCATGAGGCACGGTTCGCAAGTACCAAGTGATTCATAATCAAGTGGTTCCAAAAGTCCATCAGTATGGAGTTTCTTCATGCGCTTTATACCGATATGACCTAAACGACAGTGCCACAAATAAGTTGCACTTTCATTATCAACTCTGCATCTTTTGGCTTCTACATTATGAATATGTGTATTACTACTATCGAGATTCAATAAGAATAGACCACTCTTCAAGGGTGCATGACCATAAAAGATATTACTCATATAAATAGAACAACCATTATTCTCTGATTTAAATGAATAACCGTCTCGCATTAAACAAGATCCAGATATAATGTTCATGCTCAACGCTGGCACCAAATAACAATTACTTAGGTCTAATATTAATCCCGAAGGTAGATGTAGAGGTAGCGTGCCGACTGCGATCACATCGACTTTGGAACCGTTTCCCACGCGCATCGTCACCTCGTCCTTTGCCAGTGCCCGCTTATTCTGTAGTCCCTGTTTCGAGTTGCAAATATTAGCAACAGAACCAGTATCAAATACCCAGGTGCTACTACGAGCTCTAGTAAGGTACACATCAATAACATGTATATCACATATACCTTTGTTCACCTTGCCATCCTTCTTATCCGCCAAATACTTGGGGCAGTTCCGCTTCCAGTGACCAGTCTGCTTGCAGTAGAAGCACTCAGTTTCAGGCTTAGGTCCAGACTTGGGTTTCTTCTCTTGAGCAGCAACTTGCTTGCCGTTCTTCTTGAAGTTCCCCTTTTTCTTCCCTTTGCCCTTTTTCTTGAAACCAGTGGTCTTGTTACCATCAACACTTGATGCTCCTTCTTGATTTCTACCTCCGCAGCTTTCAGCATTGCGAAGAGCTCGGGAATAGTCTTGTTCATCCCTTGCATATTATAGTTCATCACGAAGCTCTTGTAGCTTGGTGGCAGTGATTGGAGAATTCTGTCAATGACGCAATCATCCGGAAGATTAACTCCCAATTGAATCAAGTGATTATTATACCCAGACATTTTGAGTATATGCTCACTGACAGAACTGTTCTCCTCCATCTTGCAGCTATAGAACTTATTGGAGACTTCATATCTCTCAATTCGGGCATTTGCTTGAAATATTAACTTCAACTCCTGGAACATCTCATATGCTCCATGACGTTCAAAACGTCGTTGAAGTCCCGATTCTAAGCCGTAAAGCATGGCACACTGAACTATCGAGTAGTCATCAGCTTTGCTCTGCCAGACGTTCATAACATCTGGTGTTGCTCCAGCAGCAGGCCTGGCACCCAGCGGTGCTTCCAGGACGTCATTCTTCTGTGCAGCAATGAGGATAATCCTCAAGTTACGGACCCAGTCCGTGTAATTGCTACCATCATCTTTCAACTTTGCTTTCTCAAGGAACGCATTAAAATTCAACGGAACAACAGCACGAGCCATCTATCTACAATCAACATAAACAAGCAAGATACTTTTAGGGACTAAGTTCATGATAAATTTTAAGTTCAATTAATCATATTACTAAAGAACTCCCACTTAGATAGACATCCCTCTAATCCTCTAAGTGATCACGTGATCCAAATCAACTAAACCATGTCCGATCGTCACGTGAGATGGAGTAGTTTCATCGGTGAACATCATTATATTGATCATATCTACTATATGATTCACGCTCGACCTTTCGGTCTCCGTGTTCCGAGGCCATATCTGCATATGCTAGGCTCGTCAAGTTTAACCTGAGTATTCTGCGTGCGCAACTGTTTTGCACCCGTTGTATTTGAACGTAGAGCCTATCACACCCGATCATCACGTGGTGTCTCAGCACGAAGAACTTTCGCAACGGTGCATACTCAGGGAGAACAATTCTTGATAATTTAGTGAGAGATCATCTTATAATGCTACCGTCAATCAAAGCAAGATAAGATGCATAAAAAGATAAACATCACATGCAATCAATATAAGTGATATGATATGGCCATCATCATCTTTGTGCTTGTGATCTTCATCTCCGAAGCACCGTCATGATCACCATCGTCACCGGCGCGACACCTTGATCTCCATCGTAGCATCGTTGTCGTCTCGCCAATCTTATGCTTTCACGACTATCACTACCGTTTAGTAATAAAGTAAAGCATTACATCGCGATTGCATTGCATACAATAAAGCGACAACCATATGGCTCCTGCCAGTTGCCGATAACTTGGTTACAAAACATGATCATCTCATACAATAAAATTCAGCATCATGCTTTGACCATATCACATCACAACATGCCCTGCAAAAACAAGTTAGACGTCCTCTACTTTGTTGTTGCATGTTTTACGTGGCTGCTACGGGCTTAAGTAAGAACCAATCTCACCTACGCATCAAAACCACAACGATAGTTTGTCAAATAGACTCCGTTTTAACCTTGGCAAGGACCGGGCGTAGCCATACTTGGTTCAACTAAAGTTGGAGAGACAGTCGCCCGCAAGCCATCTCTGTGCAAAGCACGTCGAGGGAACCGGTCTCGCGTAAGCGTACGCGTAAGGTTGGTCCGGGTCGTCTCGTCCAACAATACCGCCGAACCAAAGTATGACATGCTGGTAGGCAGTATGACTTGTATCGTCCACAACTCACTTGTGTTCTACTCGTGCATATAACATCAACATAAATAACCTGGCTCGGATGCCACTGTTGGGTTTCGTAGTAATTTCAAAAAATTTCCTACGCACACGCAAGATCATGTGATGCATAGCAACGAGGGGAGAGTATTGTCTACGTACCCAACGCAGACCGACTGCGGAAGCGATGACACGACGTAGAGGAAGTAGTCGTACGTCTTCTCGATCCAACCGATCAAGCACCGAAACTACGGCACCTCCGAGTTCGAGCACACGTTCAGCTCGATGACGATCCCCGGACTCCGATCCAGCAAAGTGTCGAGGAAGAGTTTCGTCAGCACGATGGCGTGGTGACGATCTTGATGAACTACAGCAGCAGGGCTTCGCCTAAACTCCGCTACAGTATTATCGAGGAATATGGTGGCAGGGGGCACCGCACACGGCTAAGGAATAGATCACGTGGATCAACTTGTGTGTTTAGAGGTGCCCCTGCCTCCGTATATAAAGGAGGAGAGGAGGGGAGGCTGGCCGGCCAAGGGAGGGAGGCGCAGGAGAGTCCTACTCCCTCTGGGAGTAGGATTCCCCCCTCCAATCCTAGTCCAACTAGGATTCCTCGGAGGGGAAAAGAGGAGGAGGGGGCCGGCCACCTCTCCTAGTCCTAATAGGACTAGGGGAAGGGGGGGGGGGCGCAGCCCATCTAGGGAAGCCCCTTCTCTTTTCCACTAAGGCCCACTATGGCCCAAATAGCTCCCGGGGAGTTCCGGTAACCCTCCCGGTATTCCGGTAAAATCCCGATTTCACCCGGAACACTTCCGATATCCAAATATAGGCTTCCAATATATCAATCTTTACGTCTCGACCATTTCGAGACTCCTCGTCATGTCTGTGATCACATCCGGGACTCCGAACAACCTTCGGTACATCAAAATGCATAAACTCATAATATAACTGTCATCGTAACCTTAAGCGTGCGGACCCTACGGGTTCGAGAACAATGTAGACATGACCGAGACACGTCTCCGGTCAATAACCAATAGCGGGACCTGGATGCCCATATTGGCTCCTACATATTCTACGAAGATCTTTACCGGTCAGACCGCATAACAACATACGTTGTTCCCTTTGTCATCGGTATGTTACTTGCCCGAGATTCGATCGTCGGTATCCAATACCTAGTTCAATCTCGTTACCGGCAAGTCTCTTTACTCGTTCCGTAATACATCATCTCACAACTAACATATTAGTCGTAATGCTTGCAAGGCTTATGTGATGTGTATTACCGAGAGGGCCCAGAGATACCTCTCCGACAATCGGAGTGACAAATCCTAATCTCGAAATACGCCAACCCAACATCGACCATTGGAGACACCTGTAGTACTCCTTTATAATCACCCAGTTTGTGACGTTTGGTAGTACCCAAAGTGTTCCTCCGGTAAACGGGAGTTGCATAATCTCATAGTCATAGGAACATGTATAAGTCATGAAGAAAGCAATAGCATCATACTAAACGATCGGGTGCTAAGCTAATGGAATGGGTCATGTCAATCAGATCATTCTACTAATGATGTGACCTCGTTAATCAAATAACAACTCATTGTTCATGGTTAGGAAACATAACCATCTTTGATTAACGAGCTAGTCAAGTAGAGGCATACTAGTGACACTTTGTTTGTCTATGTATTCACACATGTATTATGTTTCCGGTAAATACAATTCTAGCATGAATAATAAACATTTATCATGATTATAAGGAAATAAATAATAACTTTATTATTGCCTCTAGGGCATATTTCCTTCAGGGATCTCCCTGACGGACCCCGCAAAGGGTGGGGAAGAAGGGCCCAATGTCACCGTTGATGTTCACCGCGGTCCGACCACATGAGACGAGCTGCATGACACGGGTCACCCAGCGGTCGTCGAAACCCTTGCGGAGCAAAACTTCCCGCAGGAATGGCCAGTGCACCGTGTCGTAGGCTTTGTGGAAGTCCAGCTTAAGAAAGACCGCCCGATGGCGTTTTAGGCGGACCTCGTGGAGGACTTCGTGAAACACTAACACCCCATCGAGAATAAATCGGCCTTGTATGAAGGCGGATTGGTTCGGGTGGGTAATCGTGTCAGCGAGGAGGGTCACCCTATTGGCGTACCCTTTGGCCAAGATCCGAAAAATCACATTAATCACTGTGATAGGGCGGAACTGGCGAATGTCGGAGGCGCCCGGGACCTTGGGGATGAGGGTCACAATCCCATAATTCAAAGCGCCCAAGGTCCATGGAGCCCGAGTAGAATTCCTCAAAAAGAGCCATGACCTCATGCTTGATGGTAGGCCAGAACATCTTGAAGAACGACACGGGCAGACCGTCAGGTCCCGGGGCCAAGGAGGGGTTCATCCCCTTAATGGCAGCGAGGACCTCGTCCTCGTCAAAGGGGGCAACTAAAGCCGCATTGGCCTCAGCCGAGACCACTTGCGCACCCGACCAAATGTCGGGGGCGAGACTAGCCCCACCTCGCGGGGTGGGGGTAAATAGGGCTTTATGGAAGCCATCAACATGGGAGCGGATGGCTGAGGGGAGAACGATAGGCGTGTCACCATCCCACAGGCAATGGATGGAGTTGCAACGACGCCGGCCGTTCGCCACCGCCTGGAAATAGGCGGTGTTGGCATCGCCCCGAAGCACCCACCTCTGGGTACCTCGCAGGCGCCAGTAGGCCTCTTCATCCGTGTAAATGGTGGAGAGCTGGTCTTCCAGGTCATAGCGCAGCATCCACTCATCAGAGGAGATCCCGGTCAAGTCAGCGCGGGCGTCCAGGGCTTGGATAGCCAGCAAGAGGGCCTTTTTGCGCCCTCTAAGGTCCCGGCCAAGGTTAGCCCCCCAACCCTTCATGAATTGACGGGCAAGTTTGGCACAGAAGTGCCATGAGTCAACAGCGAACATGGAGCGATGGGGCGCAGATCTGGCAAAAATCCAGCGAGCGACGACGGCCTCCCGGAAGCCGGTCTGATTGAGCCAGAAGGGCTCGAACCGGAACCGCGGCGGGGTGGGGGTCGCTCGTCGGCGGTGGAGAGGAGGGGGACATGGTCAGAGCCGATCCGAGTGACAGCCCGGAGCGATGCCAGGGGGCAACGCAGTTCCCACTCAGGGGAAACTAGGACACGATCCAGAACGGATTGTGTTGGGACAGATTGCCGTTCGTCCAGGTGAACCTGGCACCCGTCCGGTCAAGCTCGCAGAGCCCCAGCTCCGCGATCCAATCGTTGAATAATTGCATCCGAGGATAATTAATCCGGGAATTATTCTTCTCATCCGGGGATCGGATGAGATTAAAGTCACCGCCCACTAAAACTAGGAGGAGGGAGTTAGAGATCTTCAGTTGCAGCTCAGCTAAGAAGGCCGGGGAGAGGCGGTGATCCGCCAGTCCGTAAACAACAATGACCTCCTATTTGAAGTTCAGGGCACGCTCGAAGATCTCCATACTAACAAAGAATTCACCTCTATCCATGCCACCCACCTCAAAGGTGGCATCCTTAACCCCTAACAGGATGCCACCAGAGTGGCCTGAGGTCCCACTAGAAGGGAGCCAGTGCCAAGCGAAGAGGTGGGGGCTTAGGTGTTCAAGCTCCTGCAGGGTGAACTCAGAACGCAGGGTTTCCTGGATGGCCATGATGTCAATGTGTTTGTCCCGGATGTACTCAATGAGTTGGCGGCGACGACCATCATGGCCGAAGCCGTGGAGGTTCTAGAAAAGGGCCCGCATCTAAGCCCCCATCGGGGGGCTGCTTGACCCCAGGACACGGGAAGCGCTTTGAGTGCGAAGGGCCGCCGTGGGAGACCGAGTGCGTCCACGGATTATCCCGTCGGCCGCCGGAGGAGCCGGAGCCGTGGGGGTGGAGGGTGGACCCTCGGGGGGCCGAAGCAGGCGGCACGGGTCTCAGCCAACCTGCTGTTAAGAATCTCCCGGGCCCTAATGGCCGCGATCTGTTCTAAGGGGGGACCGACCTCCCCCTGAAGACAATGGCTGAGTCATTGGCCACCTTGGCTAGGTGGCCAAGTGGAGCGGCCTCGAGAGCAGAGAAAGAGCAACTAGAAGAACAAGGAGGGACGCGGTCCGCACCTGACTCGAGGTTCCGGACCGCGGCGCGGAGCTCCGCCTGCTCGGTGATGGACGGCGCAGGGGAGTCGCCCGACCGCGCCGCCTCGAGGCGGGCGCTGCGGCGGGAGGACGTCACCGGCGTCGAGGTGGAGCGGGGCCTCCTGGTGTACGCCACCGTCGGAGGGGGGTGCGCGGAGGCCGGGGAGGAGACGTCCACTGCCACAGAGGCGTCAGGGGAAGCTGGCGAGGAGAGGTGGGGGCCGATCGGCACCGGCGAGGGGTGCGGGCCGGTAGGCACCAAGGATACTCCGACCGCGACCCCCGCGGGTGGGGAAGACAGGGCAGGGGCGACGGGAACCCCATCTCCGCCAACCCCAGAGGAGACCGAGGAGGTCGAGCCGGCGGTGGGCGGGGGGTCTGCCCCCGACAACGAGAGGCGGCGGGCGGAGACGGCGCAGGGGGAGCGAGGTGACGATGGAGGGGCGACGAGGAGGCCCACGCTGGAGATGTCGCTGGCCGACTCCGACGGAGACGGGGAAGGAACCAGCTGGGTGGCCAGGCGGAGGGCCACCTCGAGATCAGCGGCCGACACCCGAGTACGCCCAGCCCCCGACCCGCCCTGACCCGCAGGCGGGTTGGAGGGCTCCCAGGAAGGGGAACGGGAGTGCTCCGACTCATCCTCGTCCTCGGCAGGGTCGTTGAAGCGGGAGTTGCATGAGCGACGGTGGTGGGAGTCGTCAGCATCAGCAGGGCCACCCCCCAGGAGGCTGCCAGCAGAGAGGCGGGGGCGGCCGACGTGATTCGGAGGCTCGGGGCAGATCTTGAGGTCGTAGCCGTCGTTGTTGAAGAAGACTCGGATCGTGACGTGGAGCTTGG
Source organism: Triticum dicoccoides (assembly GCF_002162155.2). NCBI lineage: Eukaryota > Viridiplantae > Streptophyta > Magnoliopsida > Poales > Poaceae > Triticum > Triticum dicoccoides. The sequence continues at coordinate 62,283,149 of NC_041381.1, forward strand.
AGGAGTCCAGGCATTTCACCTTGACCCGGACCTCCTCCTCCTTGCGCAGGGAGAGCTCGTCGACCACCACCACCTTGCCCAGGATCTTGGACATACTGCGGATGACCCGCTCGGACCGGGCAACATCAGGGAGGCCGGAGATGAGGAGCCAAGCCGTGTCCAGGGCAGCGACGGCTCTGGGGTCCCACTGTGGCTCAGAGATGTTCACCACGATGCCGTTGAGAGCCAGGGTGATGTTGTTGCCGCGAGTGCAGAATCCCATGCTCATAGCGTCAGGGAAGATCACCGAGAAGGCGCTGGGGGCCATGGGGGTCACCTCCAATCCCACGTGCATCTGCACAAGTGGTTGAGCTCAGCCTCAATCAACTCCGGGGTGGCGACGTCCTCGCCCACAACCGTCACCACCGCCAGCAGCGAGGGATATGGCGGGGGGATCTCAGGCACCTCGATGTGGAAGAAGGCCATGTCCTCGATGCCGTGCACGTACATCATGAGCTCCTTCGTCACCGGGCGGTCCGGACAGATAATCGCGGGGTGCCCGGGATCCTTGCACAGGTAGCACGTCGGGGGGTTGGGGCACGCCACCTGGAAGTGCCCGGTCAAGCCGCAATTGAAGCAAGGCTGGCCAACGAAAGAGGCGGTGGCGCCCGGAGGAGGAGCAGCGACGGCGGTGGAGGCGGCGGCCTGAGGGCGCGGAGGGCCCTTCTTCTTCTTCTTCTTGGAGCCCTGGCGCCCTCGGATGCCGTTGCCCCCGTTAGACGGCGGAAACGCAGCCTGGGAGCGGGGGGGCTGGTAGCGGCGGGAGGCAGGGGCGCCGGTGGAGTTGTTGCCGGGGAGCGGGCGAGGCGGGGAGGGGGACCGGTCCCGGCGACGGGTAGGCGAGGGGGACCGCCGCCGAGAGGGCGGCCGAGCCTCCCGGGCCGGAGACCGGCCGCGGTCCCGTGGCTCCTCCCGCGGAGATGAGCGGTGGGTAGGGGAGCGTGAGCGGCGGTTGTCGTGGGCCGGGGATCGGCGCGAAGGGCAAGGGGGTGAGTGGCGGGCCGCGCGAG
>NC_041381.1:62284740-62303624 GCF_002162155.2 Triticum dicoccoides
AATGGGCCCTCGGTCGCTAGGAGGCGAGATTGGGCCAGGCGGGACATATCCGGCCTGCCTAGCCGGCCCACCCCATCCGCCGAGGCAGGTTTCCCATGGGCCGAACCCGCACCCACCATCCTGAGGGGGGGGGCATGCAACCAGGCCCGTGGGCCGGCCCAGGAACACAACGGCCCGGTACGACCGTCCCGGGGTGACCCAGCGGGGCGCTAGGGTTTCCCCGAGCACCGCCACGTGGCCGCCGGCGGGGGCGAACGGGGGCGGCGAGGGGAAGGCGGGGCAGAGGGGCGGCCATGAGGTTGGGGTCCGGCAGACCTACGGGAGGGGAAGAAGGGCCAGAAGGGGGTCCGACGGGAGAGGACCGATGCGAGCTCGGGCGGGATCGTTGGAGTCGGACCGGCCGAGGCAGAGGAGGGCAGAGCAGAGGAGGGCACGACCAAGGTCGGGGGTTTCCAGGAGGCGAGAGCTGGGCCCCGGTTAGCGCGGCTAGCAACACCCCAGCTGCCAGCGCACCGCTGCCGGGGGGGGGGGGCAACCCCGACCCCAAGGCTGCGCCTTGCATCCCCCGTGCCGGGGAGGCGGCAGGAGGAAGACGACGGCGCCGTCCCAACCCACGGGCGACCGAACTCCCACCCCTGGGAGTAGGGCCACCGGCGAGGTCAGGTGGCGGCCGCGGCGGGGCCATGGGGGGAACCCGATCCCGGCACACGACGGGGCGGCCAGCGGCCACGTCGTCGGCCTCGGCGATGTCGGCCCACAGCAGCCGCGGAGAGCCGGAGGAAAGGGCCGGCGAGGGGGCGGGGGAGGTGGACGCCGGCGGGGGGCGGGGCTCGAGGGCGGGGACGGGGGGCGAGGGGGGCGGCCGGGCAGCCGTAGCGCCCGCGTTGCCAGGGCGTCGCCAGTCGCCAGAGCCATCGACCACATTAGTATGAGCGTGTAATCATGCTCTCTCTTTTCCTTTTCTTTTTTGAGGAACTGTACCGCGGGGCAGTGGCGGTGCTAGCATAGGCCAGCAAGGAAATGCAGTCACATAGTGGAGGTTTACTGGTCGAAATAGAAAGAACCATGCGCTATATTTGTATCATTGTATATTTGTATCATGTGCGGCGCTATATATGTTTCATCAATATATGTTCGAAGCTGAAGGTCGCAAGGGGGATGCTGGACGCTGAGCTACCTGTCCGGTGGATCTGAGAAGGTGGATACAAAGTAGTCTGTGGTAATCGACATGCTTATGATGCAGCGGTCATTGGATCCATTAAACTTGCTTTTAGAGAGCCTTGGCTCAGTGGTTGGGCATGCAGTTGTGCAGCCTAGCGACCCGAGTTCAATTCCTAGAATTGACAGGTGATGCATAGGGTTTTTTCCCCGTTTATTGAGGATCAAACTTGGTGTGTGGTGTAACCTCTCATCAAGAAATATCTTGATACTCATTTAAAAAATTCTGAGGATCATGTTTATCTTGGTACTCATACTAAAATGATTGTATGCATCCCTGGTTGATGCAGAGGCCGGGAAGTGAAAATCTCTCTCATTTAGAAATGGTTGTGTGCATCATGATGATGCAGAGGCCGGGGTGTTTCCCCCTTTCAAAAAAAAAGATGGATGCATGTGCTAGCTCTACTTAATTTACACCCTGGTGATTTAGATCAGGGCCATCATCACTGTGATGTTTTAACTTTAAACTGTCCAGTACTAAGAATAGATTTGAAAGGATTTGTGTAGATTTTATTCATAAATGAAGCAACATTTCGAGTTTGGAAAATGAGCCTATGTAATGATTTGCTCTGTTTTGCTTGTCAGGCATTTGGTGGGAAGGTTTGGATGATTGTTCTGTAATTAACTGTTTGTTTTCCTGTTGAGAGTATGTAACCATTCAGTTTGGGGATGGCTGTGTTAGCTCATGTGATATGGTGCATATGCTCATGGATGAACATAAATTCAAAACAAATAGTAGGTTATTAGCCTACCAAAAAAGGCTTATAATTCGGGACAGAGGAAATAGTAAATAAATTTAAAAAATTCTTTTTTTGTTCGTAGATGTTTTTGTTAGTGTAACAAGTGTGCTTGACAGTTTTCATGCGAAACGCGATAACAATGCTTCGGTGGTAAAAAAACAAAATTAAGTGTAACATTTGGTGTTTGACTTTTTTTAACAGGTCAAAATGCTTAGGCTTCCCCGCTAAACATTTGCAGAAACCATTTGAGTGTGACAATGAACACTTCTGCATATTTTTAATATATTTGACATTTGAAAAGGCATTTTTGATGCGCCGGAGCATATGCTCTCAAGAGTCAGAATTGTATTTCTGGTCAGTTGTGTTTATCGTTGCCCAAAGCCATCTTGGAGAAGGATGTGATGGCACTAAGGCAACCTCCGGGGACATCTCATCATATCATATGCCCCCTGTGAGTTGCGCGATTGATCATATGCCCCTAATTTATTTATTTTTGACAGAAAGACTGTAAGGGAACCTCCTACAGTATAATTGGTCCAACAAATTCAAATTGCAAGTACCATGCCTGGAACCTGGGTGGGTGGGAAGGCATCAGCCCCTTCCCATCACTAGGCTATGCCTTAGTCTGCCATATGCCCTAATTTAGTTTGTCATAGATCATATGCCCTTGTGTTCTACTTCCTCCATTCACAATTATAAGATGTTTTGGATATTTTAATATGAACAACGTACTGATTAAAATGAGTGAATTAACACACTTAAACATGTCTATATACATTCAAATCTAAAAAAGGTTGGAATCCAAACAATATTTTACATCTCTTTACAGAGAGAGTAGTATTTACTTAAACCATTCCAGAATCTGATCCTAGTAATGCCACACGAAGTAATTCTGCAAATGAGTTCCACATATGGACAGGACATCTATATTTGGTGAAAAGCATGAGCAAGCAGCGATGGTCGTATCCTGTGAGGGCTAGACATGGCGGTGGCGGAGGCGGCGGTCTCGGTTGGTCATCACGGCGGCCCTCGACCACCCCGACAAAGAGATCAAAGGGCGCAGTGATGCAAATGAAACCCTGACGGCTGCAATGCAATAGGCGATTGCTGAGAGTGTTAATAGAATGTTCTTCTAGCGTGAGAGCAGCGACTATCACACGAGGAGATTCATGGCGTTGATATCAGTTTCAGGCACAAATGAGCGAGAGGCGCGTTGGTGGTTATACGCCGACATCTAGCACCGGCATAGTGGCTTTGATGGTATGCTGGTGTTGGGGAACGTAGTAATTTCAAAAAAATTCCTACACACACGCAAGATCATGGTGATGCATAGCAACGAGAGGGGAGAGTGTGTCCACGTACCCTCGTAGACGAAAAGCGGAAGAGTTAGCACAACGCGGTTGATGTAGTCGTACGTCTTCACGGCCCGACCGATCAAGCACCAAAACTACGGCACCTCCGAGTTCTTGCACACGTTCAGCTCGATGACGTTCCCCGGACTCCGATCCAGCAGAATGTCGGGGAAGAGTTCCGTCAGCACGACGGCGTGGTGACGATCTTGATGTTCTACCGTCGCAAGGCTTCGCCTAAGCACCGCTACAATATTATCGAGGAGAACTGTGGTGGAGGGGGGCAGCGCACACGGCTAAGAGATCAAGAGATCAATTGTTATGTCTATGGGGTGCCCCCCTCCTCCGTATATGAAGGAGTGGAGGAGGGGGCCGACCAAGGGGGGTGGCGCGCCCTGGGGGGGGAGTCCAACCCCAACCGGGAGTAGGACTCCCCCTTTCCTATTAGGAGAGGGAGAGGGAAGGAAGAGGTGGAGGGAAGAAGGAAAGGGGGCGCTGACCCCCTTCCCAATTCGGATTGGGCTTGGAGGGGCGCGCCCCCTCTGTCGGTGTCAAAACCGGCGGATCTCGGGTAGGGGGTCCCGAACTGTGCGTCTAGGCGGATGGTAAAGGAGACAAGGGGCACGATGTTTTTACCCAGGTTCGGGCCCTCTCGATGGAGGTAAAACCCTACTCCTGCTTGATTGATATTGATGATATGGGTAGTACAAGAGTGGATCTACCACGAGATCAAGGAGGCTAAACCCTAGAAGCTAGCCTATGGTATGATTGTTGTTCTGTCCTATGGACTAAAACCCTCCGGTTTATATAGACACCGGAGAGGGCTAGGGTTGCACAGAGTCGGTTACAATGGTAGGAGATCTACATATCCGTATTGCCAAGCTTGCCTTCCACGCCAAGGAAAGTCCCATCCGGACACAGGACAAAGTCTTCAATCTTGTATCTTCACAGTCTTGGAGTCCGGCCGATGATGATAGTTCGGCTATCCGGACACCCCCTAGTCCAGGACTCCCTCAGTAGCCCCTGAACCAGGCTTCAATGACGATGAGTCCGGCGCGCATATTGTCTTCGGCATTGCAAGGTGGGTTCCTCCTCCGAATAATTTATAGAAGATTATGAACACCAGGATAGTGTCCGGCTCTTCAAAATAAATTCCACATACCACCATAGAGAGAATAATATTTACACAAGTTCAATCTGCTGACGTATTTTGTGGCGTGATGTCACACCACAACCAAGCCTTTACTCGAATCGTTTTTATTATACCACCTCAGCGCATTTAGCAAAGCGGTTTCCTTGGCACGTCTTATCGAAGCAGAGATCGTGTTCCCCTTATTCCGGGATTCCCATCAATACGGACATGGGTAACCCAACCGCGCCATTGATTGCGGCGCTTGGGAGATAAGCGAGTTTTACCAGGCCGGTGGGGACGCATAGTTTCGTTCGCCCATATATAAGGGGATAAGGATCCACCTTTTTACCTATGCCTTGTTCCTCCTTTGCTTATCCATCTCCGCGCACTCGAGCTCCAGCGCCCAAGTCCGCACATCTCACCTCGACCTTCTCCAGCCATGTCCGGAGCGGGAGGCAAGTGGATGGCCTCCTCCGTTACGGAGGGGCACATCAAGAAGCTGCGCAGCGCCGGATATCTGTCCAGCGACATCGCGCACCGGCTCCCCGACGAGGGGCAGATCATCCCCACCCCCGGGCCCCATGAGAGGGTGGTATTCCTTCCCCATTTCCTCCGCGGACTGGGCTTTCCACTCCACCCCTTTGTCCGGGGGCTCATGTTCTACTACGGCCTGGATTTCCACGATCTGGCCCCGAATTTCATCCTCAATATCTCGGCGTCTATCGTCGTGTGTGCGGCCTTCCTCTGCATCCAGCTCCACTTCGGCTTGTGGCTCAAGACCTTCAACGTCAAGCCGAAGATTGTGAAGGGCAGCCAAGTGGAGTGCAGAGGCGCCATGGTGGGAAAGATGCCCAACGTCACATGGCTCGAGGGCGCCTTCGTGGAAACCATCAAAGGGTGGCAATTGGGGTGGTTCTACATCACTGAGCCGCGTGACCCTAAATGGGCAGTGGCCCCCGAATTCAGATCTGGCATCCCCATGTGGCTCACCTCCTGGAAAGAGAAGGGCCTGCTATGGGGTAGTTCGGAAGAGCTGACCGGACTCCAGTCCTGTCTCCAAACACTGGTGAACAAGAAACTCAAGCTTGTCAATGTGATCCAGGTCATGCTCGTCCGCCGGATTCTCCCATGCCAGCAATGGGACTTCAATTTGTGGGAGTTCAATCCGGCACAGCACCGGACCTTGAGCGGGCTCTTCGACACTACGTATGAAGATGCCTGGAGGGTGCTGTTCAAGGGCGCCGAAGCTCCCGCATCCGCTACCGAGTATCGTGGATTCAGCTCGCAGCGTCCGGCTGGCGAGGTAAGCCATGTTATCCTTTAGGGGACACTTGCTTTTCATGTTTTGACTTTATGCGGGATCTAAACTCCCAATACCTTTAACAGGCCTGGCAGGCGACATCCGGACATGTCAGGCTCCCCTTCCAGAAGACCCAGCGGATGCCCGTTTGACAGGGCTGCTGGTCCCGGCACTTTACGTAGTGCCGGAGAAGAAGGCCAAGAAGAAGGCCACGGGAACCCGAAGGAGTTCCCGGCGTCAGGTGGTATCGGACTCATCGTCCGATGACTCCGAGGAGGATTCCTCCCACGAGGACGAGGAGGAGAAGAAAGAGGCCTCTCCCCCAGCGGGGGAGAGAAGAAGAGGAAGGCCTCCCCAATGAGGGAGGCCGAAGGGTCCAAGAAGGGAAGGACCCTTCCCCCGGACTGTTCCGCCAACGTCGGCGGTGGCGACGAGGAGTGGCCCTCAAGGGCCAAGCCCCTGGCGAGATCGTAAGTATCCGGACTCCCGAATAACTTCATGATTTTTCTTTTCGCCACACGGTGTCTTTCTAATGCCGCATACAACCCTGCAGTCCGCCCAAGGACGATCTTCCCGCTTCGTCGAGCGGGTCCTTGGGTACGTCGGATGTGGATAGTACTTCACTTCCGACCGCCTCCACCACCCGTGACGCCGACGACGCTGAGGTGGGATCCCAGAGAGGGACCCACCCAGAGGAGGAGGCCCCGGAGGTGCCACAGGGCAACCTCCCGGACTTTGTACCGGACTCCGCACCGGAACCTGCAGTGGTTCCGGAGTCCGGCGGGCGGCCCCTTCGTAAGAAGGGCAAGACTGTGACGCCAGCGGCATCCGTCCAACCGGAGGCGCCGGATAACCTGCTGGAGGCGCTCAACGGCGCTTCCATCGCAGAGGAACACCACACTGTCATGAGTGCGGTGATTCAGAAGGTTCAGCTCGCCAAAAGCGGGCTGACCGAGGCCTGCAGCAGCCTTCTAACAGGCTTTGAGGTAAGAATTTTAATATATGTAAAATAGTACCACATAGACAGTAGCCCCTGATGCTCGGTTCGGTGTTCGGAAAGAAAAGCCGGACTGAGGATCTAAAAAGATATACGCAGGAGTCTTAAAAAATATGTCAATATGGGATTGCAGGCTGCGCTGCTGACCTCTGTTGCACTGACTGCGGAGGTCAATGCTTTGAAGCAAAGCCTCGAGCGGTCCGAGAGCGAGCTTGGTCGTGCCAAGAAGCAGCTCGGGGACAAGGAAGGTGAGTAACACCTGAAGGAAATATGCCCTAGAGGCAATAATAAAGTTATTATTTATTTCCTCATATCATGATAAATGTTTATTATTCATGCTAGAATTCTATTAACCGGAAACATGATACATGTGTGAATACATAGACAAACATATAGTCACTAGTATGCCTCTACTTGACTAGCTCATTAATCAAAGATGGTTATGTTTCCTAACCATAGACATGTGTTGTCATTTGATTAGTGGGATCACATCATTAGAAGAATGATGTGATTGACATGACCCATTCCGTTAGCCTAGAACTTGATCGTTTAGTATACTGCTATTGCTTTCTTCATGACTTATACATGTTCCTGTAACTATGAGAATTATGCAACTCCCTTTTACCGGAGGAACACTTTGGGTACTACCAAACGTCACAACGTAACTGGGTGATTATAAAGGAGTACTACAGGTGTCTCCGAAGGTACATGTTGAGTTGGCGTATTTCGAGATTAGGTTTTGTCACTCCGATTGTCGGAGAGGTATCTCTGGGCCCTCTCGGTAATGCACATCACTATAACCCTTGCAAGCAATGTAACCAATGAGTTGGTTACGGGATGATGCATTACGTAACGAGTAAAGAGACTTGCCGGTAACGACATTGAACTAGGTATTGGATACCGACGATCAAATCTCGGGCAAGTAACATACCGATGACAAAGGGAACAACGTATGTTGTTATGCGGTTTGACCGATAAAGATCTTCGTAGAATATGTAGGAACCAATATGGGCATCCAGGTTCTGCTATTGGTTATCGACCGAGAATAGTTCTAGGTCATGTCTACATAGTTCTCGAACCCGTAGGGTTCGCACGCTTAACGTTATGATGACAGTTTTATTATGAGTTTATAAGTTTTGATGTACCGAAGTTTGTTCGGAGTCCCGGATGTGATCACGGACATGACGAGGAGTCTCGAAATGGTCGAGACATAAAGGTTGATATATTGGACGACTATATTCGGACACCGAAAGTGTTCCGGGTGATTTCGGAGAAAACCGGAGTGCCGGAGGGGTTACCGGAACCCCCCGGGGAAGTATTGGGCCTTAGTGGGCCTGAGGGGAGAGAGAGGGCAGCAGCCCAGGAGGTGCCGCGCCCCCTCCCATGGGGAGTCCGAATTGGACTAGGGGAGGGGGGCGCGGCCCCTCTTTCCCTCTCCCTCTCCCCCTCTTTCCTTCCCCCTTCCTCCTTCCTAGTTGGACTAGGAAAGGGGAGTCCTACTCCCACTAGGAGGAGGACTCCCCCTCCTTGGCGCGCCCCAAGGGCCGGCCGGCCTCCCCCCTTGCTCCTTTATATACGGGGCCGGGGGGCACCCCATAGACACACAAGTTGATCTACGGATCGTTCCTTAGCCGTGTGCGGTGCCCCCTTCCACCATATTCCACCTCGGTCGTATCGTCGCGGAGTTTAGGCCAAGCCCTGCGCTGGTAGAACATCATCACCGTCACCATGCCGTCGTGCTGACGGAACTCATCTCCGGAGCTTTGCTGGATCGAAAGCCGGAGATCGTCATCGAGCTGAACGTGTGCTGAACTCGGAGGTGCCGTACGTTCGGTGCTTGGATCGGTCGGATCGTGAAGACATACGACTACATCAACCGCGTTGTGCTAACGCTTCCGCTTACGGTCTACGAGGGTACGTGGACAACACTCTCCCCTCTCGTTGCTATACCATCACCATGATCTGGCGTGTGCGTAGGAATTTTTTTGAAATTACTACGTTCCCCAACAACACCTTATTAAAGTTGTACCTTACAAAAAAGGATTTGGTTGCAAGAGGAATGACAAGGATAACGTGGGTACTCCAGGGGCCACGAACGAGGTGGCGACTCTGAAGGAGGCGGTGTCCGTGGCCGAACGTAATGCGGCCGCGGAGCGTGCTGGGCGAGAGAAGCAAGAGGTGCGTGTGGCGGAGGTACAGCAAGAGCTCTAGGCTCTCGTGGAAAAACATGAGAGTTTGGAGCGCGACTCGAAGACTCGAGAGTCCGATCTTGCATCGGCTCTTGAGAGTGCCAAAGCTGCTAAGGCGTTGAAGAAAATAGCGACGGGTAAGGCATTTTTCATGCAAAGCAAGCATGTGAATGTGAATTACCTATTACTTACCTGAATTCGGAGCTCTCCAGGAGCGTTCGCAGATCTGCCCCGCAGCGTGTCTGATGCTGCCGCTTTCTACAGGGCCGAGGAGGGGAGCTCGACGGAGAAGGTCTTGTGGTCTCAGTATGCTGAGGCCGGACATCCGGTGCCCCTTAGCGACCAGCTGAAGCAGCTGGTCGAGCTCCACAAGGTGGCCGAACAGACCATGAAGGGCCTCATAGTTCGGCTGTGGCCCAAGGAGGCCATGCCTGGGAGCTACTTCGGCCTGGTGCGGAGGCTGGTGGATGCTTGTCCATGGGTTGAAGTCATCAAGCACTCCGCCTGCATTGAAGGTGCCCGTCGGGCCCTTGCCCGTGCTAAGGTGCACTGGGCAAGATGGACGCTGAGAAGCTTGTGACGGACGCGCCACCGTCGGGCAAGGAGTATCGCACGCCCGAGATGTATTATAAGGGTGTCCTGAAGGGTGCCTGCATTATTGCGGGTGAGTCCTCCAAAGATGTAATATTTGAGTAGACTCGCATTTTGTTATCCTGTGCGCTGAAAACTTTGTTCATGTGCGCTAAGCAACGCTTCTTAATTTAAAATATTACCTTCTGTGCGGCCGTTTATCAAATCTGAGAGATGGCAAGTCGTCGGCTTCAGCCCCCATGCCATGAGTGCTGGGGTGTTCGGGATAAATTTGAGCACTCTTGTTCCCATTTTTGGGTCCATCTAGGGAGGCGCTCAACACAACAAACGAGGCAACCGGACTTATAATGCTTGAACACTCTCACTTAGCCATAGAATTCTATAATTTTAAATTTCGGCGAAGCCCCTAGTGTTCGGAAGGCCGAATTCGGGGCGCTATCCACGCCTGGGCCGGACAAAGCCGGTTCCTCGCTGTAAGCGGCATAAGTCTTTAGGGACTCGAAAAAACCTCTCGAACAGCGACCGACTCTCGCTTCATCATGACGGTCAGTTTTAGCTTTCTCCACTGAGGCGCTCGCCCAGCTCAACTGGGGCGCAATCGCAGTGGTTCTCCCAGCGCTACCTTAGCCGATACAACGGAACGTAAGGTACCAAAACATGGGAGCCGGGCAAACCCAACTATTGACCCAAGACATGATTCGGAGCCGATGCATATAATGCTATAAGTTCGGGGTGTCGCACTTGTGGAAGTGTTTGGACTTATCACACCATAATGTGGGGAACTTAAGCCCCTGGTGTATTTAGCCGTACCAAAGTGTACGGATGCAACATGTCATAAATGAACATATGTATAAGAAAGGAATGCAATTACAAGCAAAAAAGTGATGCATTGTTTATTCAAGAAATACTGCCATGAATGCAGAACGATACAAATAGTGCGGTAAGAAAGGGATGGGACTATTAAACATGTCCCCCTCCAGGGGTAGGCTGCGGAATGGTGTATAAAACAGATTTAATGCTCGTAATGGAGACCACCTGGATACTCGTCGTAGCCTTTCTCCTTCCCTGGCTGTTGCATCGTGAGTTCGGTAGGTCTACTGCCGGACAGGGCCTCTGGTGAACGGAGTCCTGTGGGTAAGAAAAAAAATAAAAAGGAAAAAAAGAATGACACACTTGGTAGCCCCTGGTGTGGTTAAGCTGCATTCTGGGCCTGTCGTGGTCGTGCCCTTCCCCCTATGTCCATGGTATCTCCAGAGCGTAATGATGTACGCGAAGGACCAGTCTTGCAATTTTGCAAGGGCTGGGGTTGGTGTCGCATTGCTACGCGTGCTCGGAACGTGCCAGGTGGTCTTGTTTTAGGTTACTCCGGGCGCGTTTAGCCGTGTCCGGTCGCTTAACGGCCGGACTCGAGGATTGCCTTAAGAGGCTGCACTGTACTTCTGCCGTGAGAGCCGCTGTATGTTCCTCTGTTCGGAGAGAGCGTTCAGTGTTTCCGTTGACCGTGATGACTCCTCGAGGGCCTGGCATCTTGAGCTTGAGGTATGCAGAGTGCGGCACCGCGTTGAACTTTGCAAACGCGGTCCGTCCAAGCAGAGCATGATAGCCGCTGCGGAACGGAACTATGTCGAAGATTAACTCCTCGCTTCGGAAGTTATCCGGGGATCCGAAGACCACTTCCACTATAACTGAGCCTGTACAATTGGCCTCTACACCTGGTATGATGCCTTTGAATGTCGTATTTGTGGATTTAATCCTTGAGGGGTCTATGCCCATCTTTCGCATTGTGTCCTGATAACGCAGGTTCAGGCTGCTGCTGCCGTCCATCAGGACTCTGGTGAGGTGAAATCCATCGACGATTGGGTCTAAAACCAATGCGGCGAATCCGCCGTGGCGGATGCTGGTGGGGTGGTCCCTTCGATCAAAAGTGATCGGGCAGGAAGACCATGGGTTGAACTTCGGGGCGAGTGGCTCCATCGCATATACGTCCCTGAGTGCACGCTTCAGCTCCCTCTTGGGTATGTGGGTTGCGTATATCATGTTCACCGTCCGCACTTGTGGGGGGAAACCCTTCTGTCCTCTATTGTTCGGCGGTCGGGTCTCTTCCTCGTCATCGCTATGCAGCCCCTTGTCATTGTTTTTGGCAATTAGCTTGCCTGCCTGCTTGAATACCCAACAGTCCCTGTTGGTGCGATTAGCTGGCTTTTCGGGGGTGCCGTGTATCTGGCACGAGCGGTCGAGTATTCGGTCCAAATTGGACGGACCCGGAGTAGTTCTTTTGAATGGCTTTTTCCGCTGACCGGTTTGGAGCCTCTGAATCCGGCATTGACTGCCGTATCCTCAGTATTGTCGCCGTTAATGCGGCGTTTGTGCTTGTTGCGACGCGACCTGCCGTTGCGGTCCTTGGTATCCGGACTGCCAGAATTTTTGCTAAGGTTGTTGCTGCGGGCTAGCCAGCTGTCCTCTCCCGCGCAGAAGCGGGTCATGAGTGATGTGAGGGCTGCCATGGATTTCGGCTTTTCCTGTCCCAGGTGCCGGGCAAGCCACTCGTCGCGGATGTTATGTTTGAAGGCCGCGAGGGCCTCCGCATCCGGAAAGTCGACGATTTGATTTTTCTTAGTTAAGAACCGTGTCCAGAATTGTCTGGCCGATTCGTCTGGCTGCTGAATTATATGGCTTAGGTCGTCAGCGTCTGGTGGTCGCACATACGTGCCCTGGAAGTTATCAAGCAATGCGGCTTCCAGGTCCTCCCAACACCCAATTGATTGCGCTGGCAAGCTGTTAAGCCAATGCCGAGCTGGTCCTTTAAGCTTGAGTGGGAGGTATTTGATGGCGTGAAGATCATCACCGCGGGCCATGTGGATATGAAGGAGATAGTCTTCGATCCAAACCGCGGGGTCTGTTGTGCCATCATAGGATTCAATATTCACGGGTTTAAACCCTTGGATTTGATGATCCATTACTTCATCTGTGAAGCATAGTGGGTGTGCGGCGCCTCTGTATTGGGCTATATCACGACGTAGCTCAAACGAGCTTCGTCTACTGTGTTCGGCCCGGCTGGTCTTGCTGTGTCCGGCGCGACGGTTGTCGTCGCGTATCATGGGGCGCCCACGCGATCCGTAGATCGATCTTGATTGTCTTGCCTTATCCTCCAATATATCTCGCAAGTCCGGAGCATTCCCCTGTGGCTTTGTGCTTTTCGAGCGATGCCGGGGTACGGTTCTAGTGGAGGGCCTAGAGGCCTCTCTGTCGCGGCCACGAGGTGGTCGGTCAGCCGTATTCTGCGCTGGTGATGCAGGTTTATATGCCTCCGCCTCTAATCGGGGGAGCAGCTTGCGTTTGGGGTAGCTTTTGGAGGGGCGTTCGAGTTCATGCTCTTCGGCCGCAAGACTTCAGTCCATCTGTCAGCTAGCAGATCTTGATCAGCTCTAAGTTGTTGCTGCTTTTTCTTGAGGCTGTTTGCCGTGGCCATAAGCCTGCGTTTAAAACGCTCTTGTTCGACGGGATCCTCAGGCACGACGAATTCGTCGTTGTCGAGGCTTGCCTCGTCTCCGGAGGGAGGCATGTAATTATCATCCTCTACCTCTTCGTCTGCCGCTCTCTCATGAGGGCTGGCTTCTCCGTCCTCCTGTGCTGAATCTTGCTGGAGGGGGTTGTCTTTGGCACTATCTGGGGTATTATTATCTCCGGTGCCAGAATCTCCATTCTTGCTGTGGCGGGATTTAGAGCGGCGCCGCTGACGCCGGCGCTTGGGCTGTTTCTTGGAGGGGTCTTCCTCCGTTGTTCCCTCGCCATTCCCATCCTTTGGGATATCCACCATGTATATGTCATATGACGAGGTAGCTTTCCAGTGCCCAGTAGGCGCTGGTTCTTGGTCGTCTCCGGCATCGTCGTCCATACCATCAATGTCTTTGGAGTCGAAGTCTAGCATGTCGGTTAGATCGTCGACAGTGGCTACTAAGTGGGTGGTGGGTGGGCTTTGAATTTCTTCGTCGTCCGCATCCCAACCGTCCTGACCGCAATCTGGCTAGGGCTCTCCTGATAACGAGAGATACTTTAGCGAATTCAGGATGTCGCCGAAAGGTGAGTGTTGCAAGATGTCTGCAGCAGTGAACTCCATAATCGGCGCCCAATCGGATTCGATTGGAGGGGGCGCGTGAGGTTCGGAGTCCGGCGAGGAGTCCGGCACCTCGGAGTCACGAGCTTCACAAGGGACAAGGTCAGTATTCGGCTCCATCGCCGTAGAGGTTGCAGCCCCCGAGGCGGTGTCTAGCCACCCGTCCTCGATCTGCGCAGCCAGCTCCGAATTAAAGGTCGGAGCGGACTCATGTGCGGCCTCCAGGGCACTATCCGGCAGCAGATCTAGATCATGCCCATCGTGACAGTGCGGCGCGCTCGGCTGTGGCTCGAATCCATCGAAGATCAAGTCTCCGTGGATGTCAGCCGTGAAGTTCAGACTTCCAAATCTGACCTGACGGCCAGGGGCGTAGCTTTCGATCTGCTCCAGATGGCCAAGCGAATTGGCCCGCAGTGCAAAGTCGCCGAATACGAAGATCTGTCTGGGGAGAAAAGTCTCACCCTGGACTGCGTCGTTGTTGTTGATGATCGAAGGAGCCATCGAGTCTATCGGTGACGACACAGAGGAACTCTCAATGAAAGCACCAATGTCGGTGTCAAAACCGGCGGATCTCGGGTAGGGGGTCCCGAACTGTGCGTCTAGGCGGATGGTAACAGGAGACAAGGGGCACGATGTTTTTACCCAGGTTCGGGCCCTCTCGATGGAGGTAAAACCCTACTCCTGCTTGATTGATATTGATGATATGGGTAGTACAAGAATGGATCTACCACGAGATCAAGGAGGCTAAACCCTAGAAGCTAGCCTATGGTATGATTGTTGTTCTGTCCTATGGACTAAAACCCTCCGGTTTATATAGACACCGGAGAGGGCTAGGGTTACACAGAGTCGGTTACAATGGTAGGAGATCTATATATCCGTATCACCAAGCTTGCCTTCCACGCCAAGGAAAGTCCCATCCGGACACGGGACGAAGTCTTCAATCTTGTATCTTCATAGTCTTGGAGTCCGGCCGATGATGATAGTTCGGCTATCCGGACACCCCCTAGTCCGGGACTCCCTCACCCTCCTTTGCTCCTTCTCCCTCCTTTCCACTAAGGCCCAATAAGGGCCACATACCTACCGGGGGGTTCCGATAACCTCCCGGAGCTCCGGTATAGTCCCAATCTCACCCGGAACCTTTCCGGTGTCCAAATATAGTCGTCCAATATATTGATCCTTATGTCTCGACCATTTCGAGACTCCTCGTCAAGTCCGTGACCATATCCGGGACTCCGAAAAACCTTCGGTACATCAGAACTTATAAACTCATAATAAAACTGTCAACGAAACCTTAAGCGTGCGGACCCTACGGGTTTGAGAACTATGTAGACATGACCGAGACTTGTTTCCGGTCAATAACCAATAGCGGAACCTGGATGCTTATATTGGCTCCTACATATTCTACGAAGATCTTTATCGGTCAAAACCGCATAACAACATACGTTGTTCCCTTTGTCATCGGTATGTTACTTTCCCGAGATTCGATCGTCGGTATCCAATACCTAGTTCAATCTCATTACCGGCAAGTCCCTTTACTCGTTACCTAATGCATCATCTCGTAACTAACTCATTAGCTACATTACTTGCAAGGCTTATAGTGATGTGCATTACCGAGAGGGCCCAGAGATACCTCTCCGATAATCAGAGTGACAAATCCTAATCTCGAAATACGTCAACTCAACAAGTACCTTCGAAGACACCTGTAGAGCACCTTTATAATCACCCAGTTACGTTGTGACGTTTGGTAGCACACAAGTGTTCCTCCGGTAAGTGGGAGTCACATAATCTCATAGTCATAGGAACATGTATAAGTCATGAAGAAAGCAATAGCAACATACTAAACGATCAAGTGCTAAGCTAACGGAATGGGTCAAGCCAATCACATCATTCTCCTAATTATGTGACCCCGTTAATCAAATGACAACTCATGTCTATGGTTAGGAAACTTAACCATCTTTGATTTACGAGCTAGTCAAGTAGAGGCATTCTAGTGACACTATGTTTGTCTATGTATTCACACATGTATTATGTTTCCGGGTAATACAATTCTAGCATGAATAATAAACATTTATCATGATATGAGGAAATAAATAATAACTTTATTATTGCCTCTAGGGCATATTTCCTTCAGTCTCCCACTTGCACTAGAGTCAATAATCTAGATTACATAGTAATGATTCTAACACCCATGGAGCCTTGGTGTTGATCATGTTTTGCTCGTGGAAGAGGCTTAGTCAATGGGTCTGCAACATTCAGATCCGTATGTATCCTGCAAATCTCTATGTCTCCCACCTGGACTTGATCCCGGATGGAATTGAAGCGTCTCTTGATGTGCTTGGTTCTCTTGTGAAATCTGGATTTCTTTGCCAAGGCAATTGCACCAGTATTGTCACAAAAGATTTTCATTGGACCCGATGCACTAGGTACGACACCTAGATCGGATATGAACTCCTTCATCCAGACTCCTCCATTTGCTGCTTCTGAAGCAGCTATGTACTCCGCTTGACATGTAGATCCAGCTACGATGCTTTGTTTAGAACTGCACGAACTGACAGCTCCACCGTTTAATAAAAACACGTATCCGGTTTGAGATTTAGAATCGTCCAGATCAGTGTCAAAGCTTGCATCGACGTAACCATTTAAGACTAGCTCTTTGTCACCTCCATAAACAAGAAACATATCCTTAGTCCTCATTTTCTCTCTATCTTCTGCTGTGGCCGGGCATTGAGTCTGACTCAACTTCACACCTTGTAATACAGGCAAGAACCCTTTCTTTGCTTGATCCATTTTGAACTTTTTCAAAACTTTATCAATGTATGTGCTTTGTGAAAGTCCAATTAAGCGTCTTGACCTATCTCTATAGATCTTGATGCCTAATATGTAAGCAGCTTCACCGAGGTCTTTCATTGAAAAACTTTTATTCAAGTATCCTTATATGCTATCCAGAAATTATATATCATTTCCAATCAATAATATGTCGTCCACATATAATACTAGAAATGCTACAGAGCTCCCACTCACTTTCTTGTAAATACAGGCTTCCCCAAAAGTCTGTATAAAACCATATGCTATGATCACACTATCAAAGCGTTTATTCCAACTCCGAGAGGCTTGCACCAGTCCATAAATGGATCGCTGGAGCTTGCACACTTTGTTAGCACCTTTTGGATCGACAAAACCTTCTAATTGCATCATATACAACTCTTCTTCCAGAAATCCATTCAGGAATGCAGTTTTGGCATCCATTTGCCATATTTCATAATCATAAAATGAGGCAATTGCTAACATGATTCGGATAGACTTAAGCATCGCTATGGGTGAGAAAGTCTCATCGTAGTCAACCCCTTGAACTTGTCGAAAACCTTTCGCAACAAGTCGAGCTTTGTAGACAGTTACATTACTATCAGCGTCAGTCTTCTTCTTGAAGATCCATTTATTCTCGATGGCTTGCCGATCATCGGGCAAGTCAACCAAAGTCCATACTTTGTTCTCATACATGGATCCCATCTCAGATTTCATGGCCTCAAGCCATTTTGTGGAATCTGGGCTCGTCATCGCTTCCTCATAGTTTGCAGGTTCGCCATGGTTAAGTAACATGACTTCTAGAATAGGATTACCATACCACTCTGGTGCGGATCTTACTCTGGTTGACCTACGAGGTTCTGTAGTAACTTGATCTGAAGTTTCATGATCATCATCATTAGCTTCCTCACTTATTGGTGTAGTCGTCACAGGAACCGGTTTCTGTGATGAACTATTTTCCAATAAAGGAGCAGGTACAGTTACCTCATCAAGTTCTACTTTCCTCCCACTCACTTCTTTCGAGAGAAATTCCTTCTCTAGAAAGGATCCATTCTTTGCAACAAATGTCTTGCCTTCGTATCTGTGATAGAAGGTGTACCCAAAAGTTTCCTTTGGGTATCCTATGAAGACACATTTCTCTGATTTGGGTTCGAGCTTATCAGGTTGAAGCTTTTTCACATAAGCATCGCAGCCCCAAATTTTAAGAAACGACAACTTTGGTTTCTTGCCAAACCATAGTTCATAAGGCGTCGTCTCAACGGATTTTGATGGTTCCCTATTTAACGTGAATGTGGCCGTCTCCAAAGCATAACCCCAAAACGATAGCGGTAAATCAGTAAGAGACATCATAGATCGCACCATATCTAGTAAAGTACGATTATGACGTTCGGACACACCATTACTGAAGGAAATATGCCCTAGAGGCAATAATAAAGTTATTATTTATTTCCTTATATCATGATAAATGTTTATTATTCATGCTAGAATTGTATTAACCGGAAACATGATACATGTGTGAATACATAGACAAAACTATAGTCACTAGTATGCCTCTACTTGACTAGCTCATTAATCAAAGATGGTTATGTTTCCTAACCATAGACATGTGTTGTCATTTCATTAGTGGTATCACATCATTAGAAGAATGATGTGATTGACATGACCCATTCTGTTAGCCTAGCACTTGATCGTTTAGTATACTGCTATTGCTTTCTTCATGACTTATACAAAGTTCCTGCAACTATGAGATTGTGCAACTCCCATTTACCGGAAGAACACTTTGTGTGCTACCAAACGTCACAACGTAACTGGGTGATTATAAAGGTGCTCTACAGGTGTTTCCGAAGGTACATGTTGGGTTGGCATAATTCGAGATTAGGATTTGTCACTCCGATTGTCGGAGAGGTATCTCTAGGCCCTCTCGGTAATACTCATCACCTAAGCCTTGCAAGCATGTAACTAATGAGTTAGTTATGAGATGACGTATTACGGAACGAGTAAAGAGACTTGCCAGTAACGAGATTGAACTAGGTATTGGATACCGACATCAAATCTCGGGCAAGTAACATACCGATGACAAAGGGAACAAAGTATGTTGTTATGCGGCTTGACCGATAAAGACCTTCATAGAATATGTAGGAACCAATATGGGCATCCAGGTCCCTCTATTGGTTATTGACCGAGAATGGTTCTAGGTCATGTCTACATAGTTCTCGAACCCGTAGGGTCCGCACGCTTAACGTTTCGATGACAGTTTTATTATGAGTTTATAAGTTTTGATGTACCGAAGTTTGTTCGGAGTCCCGGATGTGATCACGGACATGACGAGGAGTCTCGAAATGGTCGAGACATAAAGATTGATATATTGGACGACTATATTCGGACACCAGAAAGGTTCCGGGAGTTTTCGGAGAAAACCGGAGTACCGGAGGGTTACCGGAACCCCCCCCCC
>NC_041381.1:62308514-62319699 GCF_002162155.2 Triticum dicoccoides
GATTGAAGTACCCAGACAATCTGAGCACATGCTCACTAGTTGAGCGATTCTCCTCCATCTTTTAGCTATAGAACTTGTTGGAGACTTCATATCTCTTCAACTCGGGTATTTGCTTGAAATATTAACTTCAATTACTGGAACATCTCATATGGTCCATGATGTTCAAAACATCTTTGAATTCCCGATTCTAAGCCGTTAAGCATGGTGCACTTAAACTATCAAGTAGTCATCATATTGAGCTAGCCAAACGTTCATAACGTCTGCATTTGCTCCTGCAATAGGTCTGTCACCTAGCGGTGCATTAAGGACATAATTCTTCTGTGCAGCAATGAGGATTTAACCTCAGATCACGGATCAAATCCGCAACATTGCTACTAACATTTTTCAACACAATTTTCTCTAGGAACATATCAAAATAAACACAGGGAAGCAACAACGTGAGCTATTGATCTACAACATGATTTGCAAAATACTACCAGGACTAAGTTCATGATAAATTTAAGTTCAATTTAATCATATTACTTAAGAACTCCCACTTAGATAGACATCCCTCTAATCCTCTAAGTGATCACGTGATCCAAATCAACTAAACCATATCCGATCATCACGTGAGATGGAGTAGTTTCATCAGTGAACATCATTATGTTGATCATATCTACTATATGATTCACGCTCGACCTTTCGGTCTCCGTGTTCCGAGGCCATATCTGCATATGCTAGGCTCGTCAAGTTTAACCTGAGTATTCTGCGTGCGCAACTGTTTTGCACCCGTTGTATTTGAACGTAGAGCCTATCACACCCGATCATCACGTGGTGTCTCAGCACGAAGAACTTTCGCAACGGTGCATACTCAGGGAGAACACTTCTTGATAATTTAGTGAGAGATCATCTTATAATGCTACCGTCAATCAAAGCAAGATAAGATGCATAAAAAGATAAACATCACATGCAATCAATATAAGTGATATGATATGGCCATCATCATCTTATGCTTGTGATCTCCATCTCCGAAGCACCGTCATGATCACCATCGTCACCGGCGCGACACCTTGATCTCCATCGTAGCATCGTTGTCGTCTCGCCAATCTTATGCTTCCACGACTATCACTACCGTTTAGTAATAAAGTAAAGCATTACATCGCGATTGCATTGCATACAATAAAGCGACAACCATATGGCTCCTGCCAGTTGCCGATAACTCGGTTACAAAACATGATCATCTCATACAATAAAATTCAGCATCATGCTTTGACCATATCACATCACAACATGCCCTGCAAAAACAAGTTAGACGTCCTCTACTTTGTTGTTGCATGTTTTACGTGGCTGCTACGGGCTTAAGTAAGAACCAATCTCACCTACGCATCAAAACCACAACGATAGTTTGTCAAATAGACTCCGTTTTAAACTTCGCAAGGACCGGGCGTAGCCATACTTGGTTCAACTAAAGTTGGAGAGACAGTCGCCCGCAAGCCATCTCTGTGCAAAGCACGTCGAGGGAACCGGTCTCGCGTAAGCGTACGCGTAAGGTTGGTCCGGGTCGTCTCGTCCAACAATACCGCCGAACCAAAGTATGACATGCTGGTAGGCAGTATGACTTGTATCGTCCACAACTCACTTGTGTTCTACTCGTGCATATAACATCAACATAAATAACCTAGGCTTGGATGCCACTGTTGGGTTTCGTAGTAATTTCAAAAAAATTCCTACGCACACGCAAGATCATGTGATGCATAGCAACGAGGGGAGAGTGTTGTCTACGTACCCAACGCAGACCGACTGCGGAAGCGATGACACGACGTAGAGGAAGTAGTCGTACGTCTTCACGATCCAACCGATCAAGCACCGAAACTACGGCACCTCCGAGTTTGAGCACACGTTCAGCTCGATGACGATCCCCGGACTCCGATCCAGCAAAGTGTCGGGGAAGAGTTCCGTCAGCACGACGGCGTGGTGACGATCTTGATGAACTACAGCAGCAGGGCTTCGCCTAAACTCCGCTACAGTATTATCGAGGTATATGGTGGCAGGGGGCACCGCACACGGCTAAGGAATAGATCACGTGGATCAACTTGTGTGTTCATGGGGTGCCCCTTGCCTCAGTATATAAAGGATGGAGGAGGAGGAGGCCGGCCAAGGCAGAGGTGCGGCCAGGGTGGGGAGTCCTACTAGGACTCCAAGTCCTAGTAGGAGTCCACCAAGAGGGGAGGAAGGGAGAAGGAATAGGAGGAGAAGGAGAGGTGGCCGGCCCCCTTTTCCTTAGTCCAATTCGGACTAGAGGGGAGGGGGGGCGCAGCCTTTTTCTCCTCTTCCCACTAAAGCCCATCAAGGCCCAATACTCTTCCCCGTATTCCCGTAACTCCCCGGTACTCCCGAAAATACCCGAATCACTCGGAACCTTTCCGAACTCCGAATATAGTCGTCCAATATATCGATCTTTACGTCTCGACCATTTCGAGACTCCTCGTCATGTCCCCGATCTCATCCGGGACTCCGAACTCCTTCGGTACATCAAAACTCATAAACTCATAATATAACTGTCATCGAAACCTTAAGCGTGCGGACCCTACGGGTTCGAGAACAATGTAGACATGACCAAGACACGTTTCCGGTCAATAACCAATAGCGGGACCTGGATGCCCATATTGGCTCCTACATATTCTACGAAGATCTTTATCGGTCAGACCGCATAACGACATACGTTGTTCCCTTTGTCATCGGTATGTTACTTGCCCGAGATTTGATCGTCGGTATCCAATACCTAGTTCAATCTCGTTTCCGGCAAGTCTCTTTACTCGTTCCGTAATACATCATCTCACAACTAACATATTAGTTGCAGTGCTTGCAAGGCTTATGTGATGTGCATTACCGAGAGGGCCCAGAGATACCTCTCCGACAATCGGAGTGACAAATCCTAATCTCGAAATACGTCAACCCAACATCTACCTTTGGAGACACCTGTAATGCTCCTTTATAATCACCCATTTACGTTGTGACGTTTGGTAGCACCCAAAGTGTTCCTCCGGCAAACGGGAGTTGCATAATCTCATAGTCATAGGAACATGTATAAGTCATGAAGAAAGCAATAGCAACATACTAAACGATCAGGTGCTAAGCTAATGGAATGGGTCATGTCAATCAGATCATTCAACTAATGATGTGACCTCGTTAATCAAATAACAACTCATTGTTCATGGTCAGGAAACATAACCATCTTTGATTAACGAGCTAGTCAAGTAGAGGCATACTAGTGACACTCTGTTTGTCTATGTATTCACACATGTATTATGTTTCCGGTTAATACAATTCTAGCATGAATAATAAACATTTATCATGATATAAGGAAATAAATAATAACTTTATTATTGCCTCTAGGGCATATTTCCTTCAGGGGGGGCGGCGCCCCCCTTGCCTTCACCCTCTCCTACTCCTTCCTTCCCCCTCCTTCTTGGATTAGGAAAAGGAGGGGGGAAACCTACTTGGAGTAGGTTTCCCCCTCCTAGGGAGCGCCTCCCCTTAGGCCGGCCCCCTCCTCCCTCCCTCCTTTATATACGGGGGTGGGGGGCACCCCATAGACACACAAGTTGATCTACGGATCATTCCTTAGCCGTGTGCGGTGCCCCCTTCCACCATATTCCACCTCGGTCATATCGTCGCGAAGCTTAGGCGAAGCCCTGCGCCGGTAGAGCATCAACATCGTCACCACGCTGTCGTGCTGATGGAACTCTCCCTCGACACTCGGCTGGATCGGAGTTCGAGGGACGTCATCGAGCTGAACGTGTGCTGAACTCGGAGGCTCCGTACGTTCGGTGCTTGGATCGGTTGGATCGTGAAGACGTACGACTACATCAACCGCGTTGTGCTAACGCTTCCGCTTACGGTTTACGAGGGTACACTACTAGAAAAACCCCTACTAATGGCGCACCTAATATGGCCATTAATGGCGCATCTGTGGTGCGCCATTGATAGCATGCCATTAGTAATTTTTACTAATGGCGCACCACCTGGTGCGCCATTAGTATCTGGTATACTAATGGCGCACCGCGGGTGCGCCATTAGTATAGGCCAGGGTGCGCCATTAGTATGCCTCCCAGGGGCCATGTATACCCAGGTGCTTTGGCATACTAATGGCGCACCACCACTGGATGCGCCATTAGTAACCGCGGCATACTAATGGCGCACTACCCAGTGATGCGCCATTAGTATGAATATTAGGTTTTTTTTATTTTTTATTTTCTATTTTTTGCACAGGTACAAAATGTATAATTTGACAAAATATAGACAGCACACATCAACAACAGATTCATCGAATACAATAGAAGATTAGTCTTTGAATACAATTCATCATATTAGTCTCCGAATACAATTCATCATATTAGTCTCCGAATTGAAAAGATCGAACAAAGATAGAACATTATATTACAAGTCTCGAGACCGCGAGTAGCGAGTTTGTCTTCACATTACAAGTCGATATCGATCATCTAAACTACCATCACATAGAAGAGAGCTACGGTCATCACGATGAGCATCATCACGATGAAACTCGTCTTCATCCGGTTCCTCCAACGCTCCCTCCCCTCTCCCGCTAGATAGCGGGCGTATCTAGATTCGGCCTCGGCCCTAGTGGTGTACCCTTTGTAACTGTTACCGCTAAATCGGTGAACCTGTCTCCGACACTCCTCCCAGTCATCGTAGACTCCGGGAACCTTACCCTTGTACACGACATACGTCGGCATCGCTATGCACTAGCCAAACGAAACGTTAGTACCAATTCACAGACAATACATAAGCAATATATAAGTATGCAACAGAGCGATCGGAAGAGAAAAGCAAGACATTAATAGCATCGATTACATCTAAGTTGAACGACTCTCGAAACCAAAGAGACATGCTACAAGTTCATTAAAGTTTAATTACAACATGAGCCAATCGATGTTTCAGAACTAGACACAGCATCACTGCTTTCGACTCGACTCAAGGGACCGGAGCGTGGATGAAGCCGCCGTCTATCGTGGGAGTCATGAAATAACGGTCGTTGTCAGCCTGCATTTGTAGCATTGTGTCGATGTCACTGTTGGACGGTTGATTGTTGAGGTAGAACTGCCCCGAGGTACGAAGGACATCTTGATGGATGATTTCCGCAAACTCCGACTGGATGCGAAAGAATTCTTGTCGGAGGTTCGCGTCCTGGATTGCCGACACGCTCTTTGCCCAATCTTTGAGTTTACTCGGTAGCAGAAGTTGATGATGGTCCCGTACGATCGCCCGCATGTGATGGATGGCGTAGTAGGCACCCTTCTGACCGCCAGGCGGCTGCTTGACGCAACAGAACGTCGTATTGTGGGAGAACACGTGCTTGCCGTACTTACGAATAGGCCTGGTGAAGGTGCCTCCAGATTTGGCATAGCCGGGGAGAACATCATCAAGAACCTTCTTGACATTTGTGTAGTCTACGTTCGATTGACGGTCCGGGTCGAAATACGTGGCCATGGAATATTTGGGGCTTAGGACGATGAGCGTGCAACGTGTGTCACTGCAGAAAACACGGAATGTTAAAAGAAAAACGATCGAAATGTAAGAATTCATATGTTACGGGCCGGTTGAGGGGAGGACTTACTCGGGAAAGTAAGGCACGAGGAAGTTATCCTTATCTTGGTTTGCCAGAATGACGCCTTCGAGGTAAGAACTCGCGACTTGCCGGTCCCCAGCGCTGCCCAAGATCTTGGCACGCATGTAGAAGGGGTCGACTATCACGATGTCCGGGGTCTTGTCGCGAATGATCCGCATCTCCATACTCAGCGAAAATAGCCGAACGAAGGTGTAGTGCAGCGGATGAAGGTTCAACATAGCGTGGATGTCATCAAAACGCAGGACGATCGTACGCCCGATGGAGTTATCCACAAAGCCCTTGCCCTCTGGCACCTTGGCCGCGAAAACCGGGTATGCCACATCCTTCTCTCTGAGACGCCGCTTCTCCAAAGCAAGAACACTGTCATGCAGACTCCGCATAGCACCAGTTGCAGCATTGAGCATATTTGTCGGTAGCATCGCCCTACCCGCCACATGCACCCTCCTCGAGATATCCTGCGGTGAAGGTGGCCCGTCCTGAGCACGGATCGTACTCGGTGCCGGCTGGCTCGCACCCTTCTTAGTCTTTCTTTTGCATGCCTTCTTCTTCTCCTGTAATGGGACCGAGTTCTGCTCACAGACCACCTTCTTGAGTGTGTTGGGGCTGATAATATTTCGCACCTCGCCTATCTGAGGCTCGGTGAAGTCGGCAGCTGGAGGCGTCTCCTGAGAGCTGAACGCTAGACGGTGCCTGTTGCAACTTGGCTTCTCCGCGGTACCAGCTAGATCGCACACGTCTTTTGTTGGGTTTGGTTCTTGAGAAGGAGGCCCCATGAAGTCGCCATCGTACCCATGATCGGCAAAGTACTGATCGACGTTGCCAAATGTATCATCGTCGTCGTCGTCGTCGTTCTGATCCTGTGCCATATGCATGTTTGGATCCAGTGGCATAGGGATGTCCGGCACCGTTACGGCGGTGTTGCCATGGGGCCGACTTGGCGCCGGCACGACTGGCGGTGTTTTATTTGGGGTGGTGTCCCCCGCCCCCAAACGAATCTGGCTCTTCGGCCAAAGCAGGGGCCAGCTCAGGCAGGCGCTGAGGGTCATCACGTCTTCATCGTCGGCCCCTACGGGTCGAATCGGAGGTAACAAGTCGTCGCAGCCTGGCAGCACCCGAACCAGTTGAACCCTAAACAAGTTGGGTGGCATCTGGGTACCGTGGAACAAGGGGTTGCCCGGTTGAACGATTTTGCCCTTGGCGACATCGACCAACTCGTTGTTCACGAAGTGGAGGAGAGTGCACGGAACGTCGGCAGTGCCCTGCGAAAACATGTAGGGCGTCAGGGATGCCCAGTCAAAGGCAAGGAGATGAAGTCCTCGGCCGAGAGAGGCTTAATTAGTTACCGTGATGATGGCGTCGAGCTCGGCTAATGTCGACGCACCGCCAACAGCGGGCGTGCAGTTGACGGAGGGGCCGCTTGCTGAAGAGGTGCCGGCCGGCGTACACCCGGGTGCATTAAGCTCCCGTGCCGGCGTCGGAGACACCAATGCCGCCTCCGCCGGAGGCACCAATGGCCCCGCCGTCGCATTATGCGAGTTGCTGGCCGTGAAGCTAGGAATTGGGGGCGGCCCCTGTTGGCCGCCCGCAATCCACGCACTCAACCCCGAGATCAAGGTAGGCACAAGGGCGGTGATCGTCGCTCCGAGTCGTTGTTCCACTTGCTCTTGGACAATCTCCGGAATCCGCGCCACCTGTGCCTTGAGTTCTTGAACCTCTCGCGCCTGGCTTTCTGAGCTGGTCTTTTTCTCCTTCCGCACACCAGCGGTATAGTATGACCCCCATTTTGTCGACAAGCCTTTGCCGGCCACACGACCAGCTGACGTCGGCTTACTGAGCTTATCCTTGTTCTTCATTACATTCAACGCCCTATTTAGAGTGGTGTCCCAAGGGTTGCTCTTAGTCGACCCCGCGCTACTGCTTTCAGTCGCCTGCGGAAGGAATGTGAACCATTTAGAAATTTGGCTTCATTAATTAGAATGCAACC
Source organism: Triticum dicoccoides (assembly GCF_002162155.2). NCBI lineage: Eukaryota > Viridiplantae > Streptophyta > Magnoliopsida > Poales > Poaceae > Triticum > Triticum dicoccoides. Next base: position 62,316,128 of record NC_041381.1, read on the forward strand.
ATATGGGGCTAATTACGCGGGGGTGTATTCCTTACCAGAACAAGCTCAAGCTGCCTGGTCTTCGGATCCATGGTAAGCTCCTTTGTTTTCGGGTCCTTCTTGTACCGGGCGCTGACAAAGTTCCTGGTCTGCTTGTTACCGCTGTATTTCTCGAAGAGGGGCGGTAGGCCTTGCTCGGCACGGTCCGCCTCCTCCTTGTCCCATATAGGCTCCGCCACTCTGTAACCGCCGGGACCGAGTGTGTGTTCCCCTATGTTCAGCTCCCACATTTGTTTCCCCCACTCACTTGATTGGGAGCTTGCGGTGCTCGAGCAATTGATCTTGAAGTCGTTGTAGTCATCTTCGGTGATCGAAGGATTTTTCTCCTTGATCTTCTGATAACTCTCACCTTTCTCGATCATTTTCTTCACATTGCTTTTCCAAGTAGACAGGGCCTTGCTCATCTTCGTGAGGGCAGCATTGTTCACTTTATTCCCTTTGAGGCTTGTGTTTGCAAATTCAGTGGGGAACTTGTATCATTCGTGCAGCTTCGTGAAGAGGAGGTGGCGCAAATTCCCTCGGTCAGGATGCCTCAGGTTCTCGGTGTTGATCGAGACGGTGCTCCGGACAATGCACCCGAGCTGAAGCGAGTACCCCTTGACTATTCGTTCGGGCGCCGTTGGATTCCCGTTGGAGTCCACTTCAGTAACTTCCTCCTTGAGGGTGAGGAGCACGATCGGGCGCCGGTCCTTCCGTTGCCTCTTCGGTTGGCTGCCATCTGTGCGGGCGCCGCCATCATCAGTGGTGGCATCCTCGGCGGCACCATCAGTGGTGGCATCAGTGTGGTCATCCTCGGCGGCACCATCAGTGGTCTCAGGATCGGTGGGGAAGGCGGCGGCCTCATACAAGTGAGGTTGTTCCTCCATCTCCTGGGACAGCTCCCAGAATGCCTTGCCGCCCGAACCCCCGGCCTCATCGTTGTGGGCCATGTTTCTCTCTAAATAGAAACAAAGTTTGGTCAAAAAGTTGGTTATTGTCAAGGAACAAGATCATGGTCTCATCATTTAGGGTTTGTCGACACCGAGGCATCCTAAAATCTAAGCTTTTATCATTGAGGGTTTTTCGACGCCGAGGCACCCTAAAAGCCTAAGCTTTCATCATTTCGGTTTTTATCGACACCGAGGCACCCTAAAAGCCATGCATTAGTCACAAGTACGCCGGGGCACTTGATCCTACTTAATTAACTACTACGATACCCCGGCCCATGCATTAGTCACAAGTACCCCATATGTCCTATTTTTAGCAAAGTCATGCTAAAATTCACGGAAAATTTCAGCATGACCTTTGCTGAAAATAGGACATATGGAGTACCCGAATTTGCCAGAACGGAAGTTAATCGACATTTCGGCAAACTCAAGGGCCTCTCGGGGTACCTGCAAAATCATTATCCCAGGTGGACATGGATGCAATGTCACATGTCACATGGATCCCACACCCACAGGAGCTGGTGAAGCTTCATGTGTATTTCACGAAAACCAGCCTGACTAAAGAGCTTTATGTAGAAAACAAATCACTCCACCAGCTCACACAGGATCATCCCTCTAAGCAATTACTCAAAATGGGCACTAGCAGCAAAATGAACATTTTACAATCTGAACTTTTTTTTGTCATCTATGTGCTCATTTAACTTTGATCCAAATAGTATCAAAGTTCTTAGAAACAAGCTGCTCTGCTAACAAAGAACAGTAAAAATGGGGCTTGCCTTAAGATGGGAAGTAAAGTTGCAAAAACTATCACAAAGAACAGTAAAAATGGAACATAGCTCAGCATTCGTATTGATAGGAACAAACATAAAATCAAAGCAACTGATGGTTCAAAATTTCAAGTACACTTGCAGCACATGCTAACATGCCTAAACATTGGAGACTACAAACTAAACGAAGCTACGTTTTAAACAAGAAGGGTTTATTGGTAGGACTGGTTCAATTTCACATACAGCAAGAAACCCAAGACTCCAGAAAAGGGCCACAATACTATATGCAAGACAACATATGCATTTGCATGTGAGGTTTTGTTAAAATTTATTATCAAATGCTTGGGGTCACTTTAAAGGCAATCACAATGTAATTGTGTGAGAAAACTGTTTCCAGGCATCTGAGCTTGGGCAGCACCTGAGAAGTAGTACTTCTTAGATGTCACAAAGGGACCAAACTGGCTCTGGAGTATACATTCGCAGCATTTTGTCAATTATAATATTATTTTTTAAAGTTAAAATAAAATCTTACAAATTAATCTAAGACTTAAAGGTATGACACACACTGGGACCAAACTGTGATGTATCTAATATTCTAGCACAAGAAGCAAATTAAACTATTCGGAAACAGAGTTAAGGCGGTTTCAAGAAATAGGCCATGATGTACAGAAAATGGGGAGGGAAGCTTAGCCAGATCTATGCGTTTATTTATGCCAACTGGTGGTGCTCCTTTGGCCAGAAATCAAAGCTCTCGACGGTTCAAGCTTTCAGAGTGGTCAAGTACACTTGCAGCACATGGTCACATGCCTAAACATCGGATTCTACAAACTAAACACAACTAAGCTATGTTTTAAACCAAGAAGGGTTTATTGGCAGGATGGGTTCAATTTCACATACAAATCCCAAGACTACAGTAAATGGCTGCAATATTATATGCAAGAGCATGAAGGTATCCATGATTTCAGTACCATCAAGTAGACCTCTGTCTAAGAAATTACCAACATATGCGTTTTCGTCTTGCTTAAAACAAGCAACCTGTCGCCAGCTGACACACTCACATGGCAACAGTATTAAACCTGCATTTTGTTCTTACGTAAGCTTGAAACAGGCAACCTTTCACTTGCTGTCACTCACATGACAAGAGTATTAAATCTGACTGACTCTTCTCTATGTTCTTTAAGTTAATAATATAAGAAAGCAGTATTCCAGAGATAGAATTCATCACAGTGACCCTGCACTACCTGGTCTTCCTGACTGCCGGGAGGTAGGCTTTGTCCAAACCCACAATAGACTAGTAATTTGGTTAAGGTTTGAAAACGGCTGCGTATGCAGAAACTACACGGCAGCAGGTGGCATTCAGGATCAAAGGGTCGGTGGATCTCCTTTGGCCAGAAATCAAGAAATCTTTAGAGTGGTCTAGTACACACACTTGCAGCACAGGTTGGAGTCTACAAGCAGCATAATTTTCTCTTCACAATTGCAAAGAGCAAAGTACCAAGGCTGATCTGACATGTTTCTCTCAGGGCTAAGAAGAAAACAGATGGGGATTTGGGGATTTCCACAAGCAAGGTCGCCTGACTCAAATAGGTAGAACCTAAATCACACAAAGGGGAATCGATCTTGTTCTTGGAACGAATTTATTCACTGATGAATCACCATGAATCTCCATAATCCATCGAACCCTAGCCTAGTTTACCGAAAAAAATCAATCTGGCCATGACAGGGGACGAACCAGCCGCATACCTTGCTACGGTGGTGTGGACGGGGCGGCGCTGGTGTCGGGGCGGCGTCGAGGGCGGCGGGGCGACGGTGGTGTCGGGGCGGCGCTGGCGACGGTGGT
>NC_041381.1:62321069-62352625 GCF_002162155.2 Triticum dicoccoides
TTGATACTTATTTTTATAAGACAGTAGCATTTAAAAAGCTGTTTGATACTTATTTTTTTATAAGACGGTGCGCGGGGTGCGGGGGGTCGGCGGCGGCGGTTGAGTAGGGGAATCGAGGGTGCGGGGGGTCGGCGGCGGCGGCCGGTGGACTGGGGGGTGCTCGGCGGCGAGGGGGACCGGATCTGGCGAGGTGGGATAGCTATCGAGATGGAGGGGGATCGAGATCGAGTGTCCATGAAATTTAAAAATATTCATGATAGTTCAAAAAGTACCCATGAAATTCAATCGAGAAATGAAGGCTACGATTTAAATACAATCGATCTTAGCTAGCTATCTGTTCACAATCTTCTTGCCCTTCTTTTTCGCAAATGGAGTTCTTCTGTGGAACGGACGTCCTTTAGGTAGGGTGGTCCTGCTTCTTCTTGTGGTGTATGCTGCTACTTCATCATCGTCGTCATGTTCGATCCTCGGGTCGCCGTACTTGTCGAAGTCTTGCTCATTGGCTACTCCATCCATTCCTATGATCTTCCTTTTGCCTCTCCTCACGACAACACGACTGGGCTTTGGCGGGTCGGTAATGAAGAAGCATTGGTCCACTTGGGAAGCCAGTACCCATGGCTCATTTTTCGCGGTGACGTTTGCGCCCGCGGTCTTGGATTTGGCTTCGGGTATAACCATGGTGGTGAAATACCGGTCTTCTTTTATGACGTTCTTGGCCCATCTGACACGGAACATCGGGACCTTCTCTCCAGCGTAGCTCAGCTCCTAGATCTCCTCGATCCTTTCGTAGTATCTGTCCTTGTCGTTACCGGTGTAGGATTCCATCGTTACCCCGGAGTTCTGATAACCATCGCTCTTCATGTCCTTGGCCTCGGTGTAGAATGTGTAGCCGTTGATATCGTACGCCTCATAGGTCATCAGGTTGTGCTCGGCGCCCTGTGACAAGGCGAATATGAGTTGTTCTTCCGTGGAAGAATCCTCATGTAAAGGGTACGACAGAAGCTTCTGCTTGAACCAACGCGTGAAACATGAGTTGTGCTCTTTGAGTATATCTCCGTCCGTCCTCTGTTGGCCTCGGTCATTGTACGTCTTCTTAATAAATGTTTTGTGCTCTACCACCCAAGGATCGACCACGTCTATGTGTTGTAGCGCGACTAGGTTTGCTCTTTCAAAGTCGGCGAGTCGACCCTCGAAGTCGACATGCATTTCGCGGCGACCCTCACGGTGACCCCATCCAGCGAGCCTGCCGAGGTGCCTGTTGACGGGCAGACCAACGGGGTTCTCGATGCCTAGATAATTCGTGCAGTAGGAGATGCACTCTACGGTCAGAAAGCCCATGGCTATGCTTCCTTCTGGACGTGACATGTTGCGAACGTATCCTTTGATGACACCATTCATCCTTTCGAACAGCATCATGCTGTGCAGGAACGTCGGCCCGAGTTGGATGATATCCTCCACTATATGGACCAGCAGATGCACCATAACGTCGAAGAATGCGGGCGGGAAGTACATCTCAAGCTCGCATAGTATCACCACGATCTCTTCCTGTAGCCTTCTGAGTTGCCTCACGCCAATCGACTTCCGAGAGATGACGTCGAAGAAGTTGCATAGGCCAAATAGCGTTTCACGGACGTGCGCGTCCATGATCCCACGGATTGTAACTGGAAGTATCTGCATCATCAGCACGTGACAGTCGTGAGACTTCATCCCGCTGAACTTCTGCTTTGCTGGGTCTAGGTATCTGCTTATCTTTCCCGCGTAACCGTAAGGAAGTTTTACTCCTAGGAGGCAGGTGAAAAACTGCTCGATCTCCTCCTGACTTAGAGTGAAGCACGCGGGAGGGTAGTCATTTCCGGTCTACTTGGCCTTTTTGCCTTTGCGACGACTTTCTGTATCCTGCTTCGCCTCATCATCATCATCATCATCATCATCATCATCATCATCATCATCATCATCATCATCATCATCATCATCATATATAGCGTGAAGCTCCTGCCTGATGCCCATTGATTTCAAGTCTGCCCTTGCTTTCGTCCCATCTTTGGTCCTCTCTAGCATGTTGAGCAGGGTACCAAGCAGACTCTCGCACACGTTCTTCATGATATGCATGACATCAAGGCTGTGAGGCACACGGTGGATCTTCCAGTACAGCAAGTCCCAGAAAACAGACCTCGTTTTCCATACCTTCAGCAGCGGCTCTGGTGCCTTTCGCTTCTTTCCCGGCTCTGCCGCCTTTTGCTTCTTTCCCGGCAGTGGGCAGTCTTTCCAATTTTTCAACAGCTTGTCTATTTCCTCGCCGCTCCTCGTACATGGGCGTTTTCGGGGTTCGGTTTCACCATCGAACAGATCCTTGCGTTTCCTCCACGGGTCATCGTCGCGAAGCCACCTTCGATGTCCCATGAACACGGTTTTCGAAGACCCGGGATCTCTATCTAGCTGGCGATACGTTGTGTCATCCATGCACCTTACGCATCCAGAAAATCCGTGGACTACCTGCCCCGCAAGATATCCGTAACCGAGATAGTCGTGCACCGTCGTGAGCAGTGCGGCTCTCATAGGGAAATATTCTTTCTCTGCGGCGTCCCACGTATTAGCTGGCGTTTTCCACAGCGTGTCAAGCTCCTCTTTCAGCAGCCCCAGATACAGATTGATGTCGTTCCCTGATTGTTTCGGCCCTTCAATTAGCATACTCATGTGAATGTACTTCCTCTTCATGCACAACTAGGGGGGAAGGTTGTACATCCACACAAACACAGGCCAGGTGCTATGTGTGCTTCTCTGGCTGCCAAACGGATTGACTCCATCGGTGCTCGCGCCCAGCACGATGTTCCTTGGATCGTTTCCAAATTCTGGGTATTCGAAGTTCAACGCTTGCCACTGGCTCGCATCCTTAGGGTGACTCAGCATCTTGTCTTTTTTATCTATCTCCGGATCATTTGCGTCATCTTCTTGCTTCTTCTCCTCCCTATCCGCGTGCCAACGCAGGAGCTTTGCTACCTTAGGGTCCGCGAAATACCGCTGCAGACGAGGAGTGATCAGAAAGTACCACACCACTTTTCGAGGAGCTTTCTTCCTCTTCTTGTATCGAGTGACACTGCACACCGGACATATGGTAGACTCCGCGTGCTCGTCCCGATAAATGATGCAATTGTTCGTGCACACATGGTATTTCACGTGCGCTAAATCCAGAGGACACACGATTTTCTTCGCCTCCTCCAAACTGGTCGGGCACTTGTTCCCCTTGGGAAGACGTTCGTGCCAGAATGGCATGTTCTCGTCGAAGCATGCGTCGGTCATTTTGTGTTTTACCTTCATCTCCAGAGCCATGAGCGTTACTTTCAGGCGGGTATCCTCGGGCCTGCATCCTTCATACAATGGAGTAACCGCGTCTAACTCAAGTTGATCCATCTTGGCTTTCTCTCGGGCGGCAGCTCTTGCGTTATCCGTCTGCTTGAGAAGCAGCTCTTGAATATGAGGGTCCTGCACCCAGCCCATCGATGGTCCAGCGTCGTCTGCTCCGCCGGCATCATCATCATGCCCTGCATCTTCTACATGATGACTGTGTACAGCATCACCGTCGTGATCATCTCCTGGGGATTCTTCGTCTTCTCGCCCCCCCGAGCCGTGGTGGTTGTCTTGCAGCCCTTCCTCATTTCTTGCCCGGCCCCCATGGACGACTTCGTAGTCATCTTCATCACCTTGCCACCGATAGCCATCCATGAAACCATGCAAGAGCAGGTGGTCCCGCACCTGCCCGGAATCCGGGTCCGTAATAAGGCTATTCAGCTTGCATCTTCGACACGGACATCTTATCTCCGTCTCGTTCTTTTGAAGCATCTCGGCCTTCGCGGACCTCAAAAACCTATTCATGATGCCTTCGGTCATCGTGCAGACCACGGTCGCCTGCGGGGTACAGCAAAATGATATTTTAGAACCAAGAAAAAATTTGGCATGACTTTCCCTAAAAATAGGACCAAAAAGAATGCTTAATGCAAAAATTCTCGCCGAAACGGAAATGAATCAACATTCCGGCAAAATATTGGCAACTATCGCATTTCAAATACCGGTACACCTCCAAACACAAACACATATGCAACACCACAAACATATGCAACACCACGAACATACATAGATCTAGCTAGGCCATAAAAAGTGCATGTGCACATTGTTGTAGGGAGAACAACATAAATATAGCTTCCCCCCTTACTTACCTAGCAAAACAAGATAACTTAACCACTTAATTTGAATGAATCTATGGTGGAAATGAGGTGAAAAAGAGGAGGCACCCGAGACAAGGAGGAGGCGGTGGAGAGAATGAAGTGGGGAGAAAGTGAGTGTGGGAGGAGAGGCTATCCAAAATATCTTGTTGCTGCCCACTTACTAATGGCGCACCAGCAACAAATGTGCCATTAGTAATCCAGGTTACTAATGGCGCACCACCTGGTGGTGCGCCATTAGTAGTTTTGCAAAAAAAAACACTAATGGCGCACTCTGCCACGGTGCGCCATTACTAGTTTGAACTAGTAATGGTGCACCGCGTGCGAGTGCGCCATTAGTACTTTTGCAAAAAAAGGAATAAAAACAATAATAAAAAAATAACATTAGTGGTGCACCATCTGGCCGGTGCGCCATTATTAGTTACAACTATTAATGGCGCACCACCTGCGGATGTGCCATTAGTATGTTTGGACAGGCGCACTAGTTCAAAAAAAAAATTGGTACTAATGGCACACCGTGGGCAGGGTGCGTCATTAGTAGTTACAACACTAATGGCGCATCAGAAGGTGGTGCGCCATTAGTATATACTAATGGCGCACCGCATGTCTGGTGCGCCATTAGTGTCAATTCCATCTATAGCCCTTTTCCTAGTAGTGGTACGTGGACATACACTCTCCCCTCTCGTTGCTATGTCATCACCATGATCTTGCATGTGCGTAGGAAATTTTTTGAAATTACTACGTTCCCCAAGAGTGGCATCCAAGCCTAGGTTTTATGCGTTGATGTTATATGCACGAGTAGAACACAAGTGAGTTGTGGACGATATAAGTCATACTGCCTACCAGCATGTCATACTTTGGTTCAGCAGTATTGTGAGATGAAGCGGCCCGGACCGACATTACGCGTACGCTTACGCGAGACTGGTTTCACCGTTACGAGTGTCATGGATCTAAGTCTGACAGTAGAGTGGGGGGTTAGGTAAGGAGAGGCAAGGTCCTAGCTATGGAGAGGTTGTGAACACAAGAGATGTACGAGTCCAGGCCCTTCTCGGAGGAAGTAAAAGCCCTACGTCTCGGAGCCCGGAGGCGGTCGAGTGGATTATGTGTGTATGAGTTACAGGGGTACGAACCCTTCTGCCTGTGGAGGGGGTGGCTTATATAGAGTGCGCCAGGACCCCAGCCGACCCACGTAATGAAGGGTTTAAGGTACATTAAGTCTGGGGCGTTACTGGTAACGCCCCACATAAAGTGTCTTAACTGTCATAAAGTCTACTTAATTACAGACCGTTGCAGTGCAGAGTGCTTCTTGACCTTCTGGTGGCCGAGTGAGTCTTCGTGGTCGAGTGAATCCTTGTGGTCGAGTCCTTCGAGTCAGTCGAGTGCATTCCCAATTGGTCGACTAGAAGGTGATCTCTTCTAAGGGTGTCCTTGGGCAGGGTACTTAGATCAGGTCTATGACCCTACCCTAGGTACATGACTCCATCATTAGCCCCCGAATGGATTGAGGCTTGAGTGATGAAGAAGTTGATGTTGTTCCTGATTGGCTTTGCACACTGGTTGTGCATTGTAAAAAATCTCTTTGTTGATAGAGAACAGCTTTTCTTCAGTCGACTCGATCCATTCTTTTCTTTCGTCGAGTGACCTTTTAGAATTCGCCGATTCCCTAGTGACGGATCACAGGAAATCCCGCGTTCGACGGACCGATCCGCCGTTCGCGGATTCTGCGGGATACGAAATTTGGGGAAGCGCGCGAAGCGGGGCGGACCGCAGCGCTCGGATGGGATAGAGCATAGACGCCTCGATCCCCGCGCCGCTTTTTTCGCCACGTATCGCGTCCGCGCAACTGTTTCGGGATATGATTAGATCGACCGGGCCCACCTGTCATCCACTCGGAAGGGATCCTATAAATGCGCCCGCGAGGCCCTGTTGAACAGTACCTCAGCATTTTCTCTCTGCTCTCCTCGTCTCCGCCCAACTCTCCTCTGCACAACTTCTCCTCGCGCACCTCGCCGTCAACCATGGTCAAGGAGAAGACGGCGGCGCTGGAACGCGCGAAGAAGGCGTCGACAACGGAGAAGGCGAAGGGGAGACCCACCAGTCGTGGCGGGTCTTCGTCTAGATCTCGCCTGCCGAAAGGCTGGGTCCAGGGAGATTGGATCCGGTCGACCATCACGGAGAAGGACCTCCTCGACATGGCCAACGACGGGCTGATCCCCCACGGTGCCGCAAGACTTCCGGGGAAAGAGTGGCAGCCCTAGCCGGAAGAGGGTGAGTGCGTGCTTCTGGCCACCCATGTCGACCGCGGATTTTCTTTGCCACTGAGTGTTTTCTTCCGTGGTTTCTTGAACTTCTTTGGAGCTCAACTCCACCACTTCACTCCGAACTCTATCGCATATCTTGCTGCGTTTGTATCCATGTGTGAGAATTTCCTGGGCTGTCGACCACACTGGGGCTTGTTCAAGCACATATTCACGTGTCGCTCTCAGACCGTGAAGAAGGCGAGCCCAGGCGACGAAAGAACCCAAGTTGTCCAAATGTGTGGAGGCCTGGGGATCCAGGTGAGGAACAAGAGCACCTTCCCAGCCATGACGTTTCCCGAGTCGGTTAGGGGCTGGCAGTCGTCCTAGTTCTACTGCTAGAATGAGTCGACACCGGGGCAGTCGAGTGGACTCCCTCCATTCACCATGGACCGAGTGAACAAGCCCTCTTCTCTGAAGGTGATTCCGGAGGAGAGAGCTGACGTGAAGATGTTGATGGATCGCGTGGTGCAATTGATCCGAGACGGAGTAACTGGCATGGACCTTTTGGAGGTTTTTCTTAGGCGGCGTATCCAGCCTCTTCAGTTCCGGAGCCATTGCATGTGGTTGTACTGCGGAACTGAAGACGAGACTCGGGTCCACCCGGAAGCAGTCAACGACGCCACGGTGGAAAGGTGGGTAGCCGCGATCACTGGGAACAAGGATAATCCCCGTGGATCCAGAAGGATTTCTCCACTCGACCACCACAGCGTTCCAGACAAAGTATGTTTGCTCTACCTTCCCTTGTATTCTTGTCATATTGATTTCTGTTTTCTCTGCCAATCAGTCGACTGACTTTTGTCTTGATGTCCATCAGGCCCTCACCAATCTGTACTCGATGCCCAATGGGGAACAGGCTCCGACTGAGGAGGGAGAGGCAAGTGGGGCCGAGAGCCAGGAGGAGTGGGACTCAGATGCCGCTGAGGATGATGATGATGACGATGATGACGATGATGAGGAGGATGAAGAAGAAGAGGAGGAGGAGGTCATACCACCGCGCTCGGAAAGGCGGTCGAAGCTTGTCCATGACCCTGCGACCGAACGTGGCAAGGGGGTTGCGACCGTGGCGCAGTCGACCAAGCGCCCTCGGACCACTTCTCCGGTGCCGACTGAGAGGGCGTCGAAGCAGCCCAGGGCGGCCCTGTCAAAGCCGACCAAACTCCTGCCGAAGATGAAGGTGTCCATCCCCACCATATCAGGGTAATCATTGCTGCTTAAATCTTCCTGTTCTGTGCAAGCTTTATCTCTGATTGACGTTTGAGCCAGTCGACTAATTCTTTGGGATTGCAGTGCTGCTACTTCCGAGACCTCAGCCAGGGCTGATGACCATGAGATGGAGGACGCAGCTACCTCAAACCTTGGTACTATACTTTTAATACCGTTTTTAGTCGACTGACTCATGATCTCTAATTCTGATTCTTTTCTGTAGCTCCATCCAACGTTGTTATCACTCTTCCTGATGATGATGAAGATGAGGAACCGCTGGGGCACAGAAGGAGCAGGAAAGCGTCTGCCGGCAGGGTGCTCCAGGATGTGACGGCGCCCGAGACTCTGGTCGCGGAGGAGGAGAACACCACTCGACACGCTGTGTCCTTCGCAGATCCACTGACGAGTACTCTCCCTGCTTCGTCGAGTGCCGCACAGCCCTCCCTCTTCACGACGTACCACGTCCCAGAGGACCAAGTCGAGGCCGCGAAGGAGGCGATACGCCAGGCAGGGATCATGATGGAACAGGTGAAGACCATCCTGGATGCGAGCCAGGCAGCTTACGATGCCAGTTCCGCCCTTCAAAGCAATGTTCAGGTCAGTCGACCACCGCTTGTTCTGTCAGGATATGCTACCAAAACTTTTCTTTCCGGAATTCATAGCAGTCACCCACTGGGTGTGTCGATTCAAACTCCGTGTTAGCGGGGGCACGCTGAGTGCACCCGCTGGGTGTAGTCCCCGAGGCTAAGGTCGACTGCTGGCAGTCGGCCTTAGGCTTTATAAGTTCGGTCTTTCTGTCATTCGACTGAGGTGAATGGATTTCCCAAACTGGTGGGGGCACGCTGAGTGCATCCACTGGGTGTAGTCCCCGAGACTGTGGTCGACTGCTGGCAGTTGATTACAGTCTGAAGAATACGTCTCTCTCTTTTTTTTTGGGTCGACTGGTCGACTATGTCTTCAATACAACTAGTGGGGGCACGCTGAGTGTACCCACTGGGTGTGGTCGACTGATCGACTATGTCTTCAATACAACTAGTGGGAGCACGCTGAGTGCACCCACTGGGTGTGGTCGACTGATCGACTGTGTCTTCAATAGAACTAGTGGGGGCACGCTGAGTGCGCCCACTGGGTGTGGCCGACTGATCGACTATGTCTTCAATAGAACTAGTGGGGGCACGCTGAGTGCAACCACTGGGTGTGGTCGACTGATCGACTATGTCTTCAATAGAACTAGTGGGGGCACGCTGAGTGCACCCACTGGGTATAGTCCCCGAGACTACGGTCGAATGTTTGCATTCGGCTGTAGTCTTAGAAACGCATGACTTTTCCTTTTCCACTCGGAAGTGAATTTTCTGTCATTCGACTGAGGCGAATGGATCGACTCTGTCTTCAATAGGATTAGTGGGGGCACGCTGAGTGCACCCACTGGGTGTAGTCCCCGAGACTACGGTCGAATGTTTGTATTCGGCTGTAGTCTTAGAAACGCATGATTTTCTCTTATCCACTCGGAAGTGAATTTTCTTTGACTTTGTCGATTGGCTCTTCGCAGAAATCCTGCGACCTTGCGGCTCGCTATACTGAACTGGAGCGTAAGCACATTCAACTCGAACTGGATCTGAAGCTGGTTCAGGAGAATCTGACGAAGGCGAAGGAGGAGACCAAAGGTATGTTCGGTGAAACCTCGACGACTCCTTTTTCCCTTTATTTGTTTCGAAATCTGACCTTGCTGTAACTTGCAGGCAAGGTGAGGGAGGCCCAGAAGAAAAAAGACCTTGAGCTAGCTGATAAGGTCAAGCTTGCTGACGAGAAGTTAGCTTCAGTCACCAAGCTCGAAGAGGATAATACTAATCTGAAAGCTCCTCTTGAGACTGCCAACGATGAAGTCAGTCGACTGAAGACTGACAAAACTGCCCTGACCGACAAGATCAATCAGTTGACTAGGAAGAAAAATGATCTGGAGGCCTTCCTGAGTGGTCTTGCCAAGAAGCTGTTCCTTATGCTTGAAGGTAACCTTTCACTCTCAACAATCATTTTCAACTGTGATTCTTCCATTCGACCATTGTCTTGACTCGGTGATTGTCCTTGCAGAATTCTGTCAAAACTTTGAAGAAGAGACTAGCCGACTGGAACCAAACCTTCACCCCATCAATTCTCCAGTGAACGACGAAGTTGCCATGGATGTTTTCCGACTGGAGTCCCGTGTTGCAGCTGTTGTGGACTATCTTGCAAGGCTGAAGGTCGCCACATCTCGCATCGACTCATCGCTCTGGCCCGGGCTCGCCACTCGGTAGGATTTTATAAACTTAGGAGAAACGGATTCGCGGCTAAGTCACCCACTGGGGGAAAAAGTAAAGAGTGACAAAAATCCATGAACTGCGGAAGTATTTTATTACAACTCATCCGAGTGATAAACTTAAGTGTAAAATGGGCGGAGTAGCTCCATGTTCCAAGCTCGAGGCTCGTCGATATCATGTTCGACGTTGTAAAGACGGTACGCCCCGTTGTGGAGAACTTTGGTGACGATGAAGGGTCCTTCCCAAGAAGGAGCAAGCTTGTGTTGTTTCTTCTGATCCACTCGGAGAACTAAGTCCCCTTCCTGGAAGGCTCGACCCCTCACATTTCTGGCGTGGAAACGACGCAAGTCTTGTTGGTAGATGGTCGAGCGGATCAGGGCCATCTCCCTTTCTTCCTCTAAAAGGTCGACTGCATCCTGCCGCGCTTGTTCGGCTTCTGCTTCGTTGTAGAGTTCAATTCGAGGAGCATTGTGGAGGAGATCACTCGGCAAGACTGCTTCGGCTCCGTAGACCAAGAAGAATGGAGTTCTTCCGGTCGACCGATTAGGTGTGGTCCGCAGTCCCCAAAGCACCAGGGAAGTTCGTCGACCCACGCTCCAGCCGCATGCTTGAGATCACACATCAGTCGGGGTTTCAATCCCTTGAGAATTAGGCCATTGGCTCACTCTGCTTGTCCATTCGACTGCGGATGGGCGACTGAAGCGTAGTCGACTCGTGTTCCTTGAGAGTTGCAGAAATCTCTGAATTCCTCCGAGTCAAAGTTCGACCCGTTATCCGTGATGATGCTGTGTGGCACTCCATATCTGAATATCAGTTCCCTGATGAAGCTAACAACAGTCCCGGCGTCAAGGTTCTTGATTGGTTTAGCCTCAATCCACTTGGTGAACTTGTCGACTGCCACCAGTACATGCGTGAAGCCACTTCGACCCGTTCTCAAAGGACCAACCATGTCCAACTCCCACACTGCGAAGGGCCAGACGAGTGGAATGGTCTTTAGAGCTGACGCGGGCTTGTGCGACATATTCGAGTAGAACTGACACCCTTCGCACTTGTCCACTATTTCCTTTGCCATCTCATTCGCCTTTGGCCAATAAAATCCGGCTCGGTATGCTTTGGCCACAATGGTCCGAGAGGACGCATGATGACCACAGGTCCCCGAGTGGATATCATTAAGGATGATTCGACCTTCTTCTGGCGTTATGCACTTCTGACCAACTCCAGTCGCGCTTTCTCTGTATAACTGTCCTTTGATTACGGTAAAGGCCTTGGATCGACGGACGATCTGTCGAGCCTCTTCCTCATCCTCTGGGAGCTCTTTTCTTAAGATATACGCGATATACGGAACTGTCCAGTCGGGAATGACCACTAAGATCTCCATGATCAAGTCGACCACCGCTGGGACCTCAACCTCAGTCGGATCTGTGGCACTCTTGGGCTGTGGAGCTTCTTCGGTGAAAGGGTCTTCTTTGACTGACGGAGTGTGAATATGCTCCAAGAACACACCACTCGGAATGGCTTCTCTCTTGGAACCTATCTTTGCCAGATCATCTGCTGCCTGATTTTTCAGTCGGGGTATGTGATGGAGCTCTAACCCCTCAAACTTCTTTTCCAGCTTCCTCACTGCATTGTAGTATCCAGTCATGGCTGGACTTCTCGCGTCCCACTCCTTCATCACTTGGTTGACCACTAAATCTGAATCGCCATAGACCATCAGGCGACGGACGCCGAGTGAAATGGCCATGCGTAATCCATATAAGAGGGCCTCATACTCTACCTCGTTGTTGGAGGAATCAAAGTGAATCTGGAGCACATATCTAAGCTTATCTCCTCTGGGGGAAACCAAGACCACCCCAGCACCGGAACCATTCAGCATTTTAGAGCCATCAAAGAACATGGTCCAATGCTCCGAGTGAACTTTAGTCGGCTGCTATTGTTCAATCCACTCGGCGAGGAAATCTGCTATTGCCTGGGACTTAATGGCTTTTTTTGCCTCAAACTTGATATCAAGGGGAAGAAGTTCAATCGCCCATTTCGCCACTCGACCAGTTGCATCTCTGTTGTGCAAAATCTCTGATAGTGGAGCGTCGCTGACGACTGTGATGGAATGATCAGAAAAATAGTGAGCAACCTTCTTCGTGGTCATGTATATTCCATACACAAGCTTCTGATAATGAGGGTATCTCTGCTTGGATGGAGTCAAGACTTCAGACAAATAATACACTGGGCGCTGAACTTTGAAGGCCTTTCCTTCTTCCTCCCGCTCGACCGTAAGCACTGTACTGACGACTTGTCCTGTGGCTGCGATATAGAGCAACAGAGGCTCTTTGCTGATTGGAGCAGCAAGCACCGGCTGGGTGGAGAGCAGAGCTTTTAGCTCGGCAAACGCTGCATCAGCTTCTGGAGTCCACTCGAACTTGTCTGCCTTCTTCATCAGTCGGTAAAGAGGTAATGCCTTTTCACCGAGTCGTGAGATGAATCGAGTTAATGCGGCCAAGCATCCAGTAAGCTTCTGGACATCGTGCACTCGCACAGGGCGTTTCATTCGAAGAATAGTGCCGATCTTTTCTGGATTAACATCGATCCCTCGCTCGGAAACGAGAAAACCGAGTAACTTTCCACCAGGAACTCCGAATGTGCACTTTGATGGGTTGAGCTTGATATCATACCTTCTGAGGTTGGCAAATGTTTTGGCGAGGTCAGCGAGCAGGTCGGAACCTTTTCGTGACTTGACGACGATATCATCCATATACGCTTCCTCCTTCCGACTGATTTGAGTGAGCAGACACTTCTGAATCATTCGCATAAATGTGGCTCCGGCATTCTTGAGGCCGAATGGCATGGTGATATAGCAGAAGCACCCGGATGGAGTGATGAAAGTTGTTTTTATTTCATCGGGCCCGTACAGACGGATCTGGTGGTACCCGGGATAGGCGTCTAGAAAAGACAATCTCTCGCATCCCGCGGTCGAGTCAACAATTTGATCTATGCGAGGGAGAGGAAAATGATCTTTCGGGCAGGCCCGGTTGATGTGCTTGAAATCAATGCACATTCGAAGTGATTTGTCTTTCTTAGGAACCATGACGACATTGGCGAGCCACTCGGAGTGGTATATCTCTCGGATAAATTCTGCCGCCAACAGTCGAGCCACTTCCTCACCAATGGCTTTTCTCTTCTGGACGGCGGACCGCCGAAGATGCTCTTTGACTGGTTTTGCTGATGAGTCGACTCTTAGGCGATGCTCAGCCAGTCCCTTGGGAACACCTGGCATGTCAGCGGGCTTCCATGCAAAAATGTCCCAGTTCTCACGGAGGAACTGGATGAGCACTTCTTCCTATTTCGGGTCGAGTGTTGTGGAGATGTGGGTCGGGGCTGCATTGGGGTCGGTCGAGTGAATGTGAACGGGCTTCGTCTCACCGGACGACTGAAATGCAGATTCTGTGGCGGGCTTCTTGGATCGCAGCAAATCACTCGGGTCTGCGTTTTGCTTGTATTCTTCAAACTCGACCGCTGTCACCTGGGAATCGGCAATCTTTGAGCCCTTCTGGAAGCACTCTTCTGCCTTTTTCCGATCACCAGTGACAGTGATCACTCCTTTGGGGCCGGGCATCTTCAGTTTGAGATACACGTAGCACGGTCGAGCCATGAACCGTGCATAAGCTGGTCTCCCCAAAATTGCATGATACGCACTCTGAAAATCCACGACCTCAAACGTCAGCTTCTCTTTGCGAAAATGTTTCGAATCACCAAACACCACATCCAGAGCTATTTGGCCGAGTGACTCGGCTTTCTTCCCTGGTATAACTCCATGAAAGCTCATGTTACTGGTGCTCAGTCGGGACATCGGGATGCCCATTCCTTTCAGTGTGTCTGCATACAACAAATTCAGCCCACTACCTCCGTCCATCAGCACCTTTGTCAGTCGAGTGCCTTCGACAACTGGATCGACCACCAAAGCTTGCCTCCCAGGGGTGGCAATATGAGTGGGGTGATCAGACTGGTCGAATGTGATGGGGGTTTGGGACCATCTCAGATAACTTGCTTTTGCTGGGGCAACCATGTTCACCTCACGGTTAATAACTTTCAGTCGACTCTTGCTTTCCACATCTGCAAAGATCATCAGAGTGGAGTTGATATGCGGATATCCTTCCTCCCTGTCCTCCTTGTCTTCAGCCTTGTCCGACTCCTTTTCCTTGTCCTTAGACTGTTTTCCTTGAAACTGCTGGATCAGGAGTCGACATTGGCGTGTGGTATGCTTTGGGTAAATGATATTGCCCTCTTCGTCTTTCTTCGTGTGGATGTGACATGGCATATCCATCATGCCGTTCCCTTCTTTATCCTTTACCTTCTTAGGGTTCCAGGATCCTTTTGGTTTCCCTTTAAATTTTCCCTGAGTCACGACCAGAGCCTCTCCAGGAGCTGCTGGTTCAGCCTTCCGCTTCTGTTTCCGACTGGTGTTTCCCTTCTCCGACTGACTCGGTTTGTACTTGCCGCTTCGGAGTCGGTCTTCTTCTTCACCGTTCGCGTACTTGGTAGCGATCTCCATCATTCGACTCAAGGTCATGTCTCCGGTTCGACCAAATTTCAGACTCAATTCTCTGTTCTTGACGCCATCCTTGAAGGCGCAGACTGCCTGATGATCAGACACGTTTTCTACAGTATGGTGCAAAGTGATCCATCTCTGAATATATTCCCTGAGAGTCTCATTTGTCTTCTGCACACAGACTTGCAGCTCCGTCAATCCAGCCGGTCGCTTGCAAGTTCCTTCAAATGTTCTGACGAACACTCGGGACAGATCATCCCAAGTGTAAATGCTACTAGGAGGTAACTGATTCAACCACGCTCTGGCAGAACCTTCCAACATGAGGGGCAAATGCTTCATGGCCACCTCGTCGTTTCCACCACCAATCTGAACCGCCAATCGGTAATCCTCAAGCCAAGTTTCAGCCTTGGACTCACCGGTGAATTTGCTGACTCCTGTTGCCAACCTGAAATTGGGGGGATCATTGCGGCTCTGATAGCTCTGCTAAAACACTCCGGACCAGTAACATGCACTCGACTGCTTGTGGGCGCATCTCTGTTGGGTCCATCCCGATGGGCTCTGTTCCGGTCGACCAAGCCTTGCACGATAATGGATCGCGCGTCGAAGCCTGGTTCTCTGAGGTCGACTGGAGATCTTCGCCCCACACTGAGCTGACGCCTGTCGTCTTGCCGCCGAGGAGCGTAAGTCCCTGCCCTCGGAGGGGAGGCGAGCACTCGACGCCTATCACCTCGGTCGTGTCGGTCTCCGTACTGGTCCCGCCGGTTCTCGCGCCCTTCTCGCTGCGGAGGCGATCTGGGACTGTGAGCCGACTGAACCATATTCGCAGCGACAGATCGACTGTGAATTCTGTTGCGCGACTGTGACACGGCTGAATTCAGGTCTCCTGCTGCCCGGAGCAAATCTCTGATCTGCATCAAGCCTCTGCCAGCTTCCGACTGAGAGGGCTGGATGGACTCTGCTATACGGGTCGCAGCTGCTAGATTCTGGATTGGGGTTCGATATACCTGAGTCGGCGGGAAGAGCTGACGTCGATTGGCGTCGGGAGCTCATTGTCGCGCGCGCTCGTCGAGTGCTCGCTGAAGATTCTCCAAGCGAGCACGTTCGGCCAAGTTGGCCAATCGTGCCTCCTCCAAGGCGCGAGCCTCGGGGGTTTCTCCTGTGATGGGAGTATGCAGGGCATCCACATTCCTGCGGCGAAGTTCTTCTCTTTGCAGAGAGTCGAGTGACTTGGGCTGGTACTCTTCGTGGCCTCGTGCGGGGCCGTCTCCGTCGCCTGCTCCACCATCATGGGCGAAGCCAGGCGGACTGCGAGGCCCGTTGAGTGGTCGAGTGAATCCTCGTGGTCGAGTCCTTCGAGTCAGTAGAGTGCGTTCCCAATTGGTCGACTGGAAGGTGATCTCTTCTAAGGGTGTCCTTGGGCAGGGTACTTAGATCAGGTCTATGACCCTACCCTAGGTACATGACTCCATCAACGGGCACTCGTGCTTAAAGGTGGCTGGCGGGTGTCTGTCTCTCTCACTTTAGTTGAATCGAGTGTGGCTACGCCCGGTCCTTGTGAAGGTTAAAACGGAGTCTATTTGACAAACTATCGTTGTGGTTTTGATGCGTAGGTAAGAACGGTTCTTGCTAAAGCCTGTAGCAGCCACGTAAAATTTGCAACAACAAACTAGAGGACGTCTAACTTGTTTTTGCAGGGCATGTTGTGATGTGATATGGTCAAGACGTGATGCTATATTTTATTGTATGAGATGATCATGTTTTGTAACCGAAGTTATCGGCAACTGGCAGGAGCCATATGGTTGTCGCTTTATTGTATGAAATGCAAACGCCCTGTAATTGCTTTACTTTATCACTAAGCGGTAGCGATAGTCGTAGAAGCAATAGATGGCGTAAATGACAACGATGCTACGATGGAGATCAAGGTGTCGCGCCGGTGACGATGGTGATCACGATGGTGCTTCGGAGATGGAGATCACAAGCACAAGATGATGATGGCCATATCATATCACTTATATTGATTGCATGTGATGTTTATCCTTTATGCATCTTATCTTGCTTTGATTGACGGTAGCATTTTAAGATGATCTCTCACTAAAATTATCAAGAAGTGTTCTCCCTGAGTATGCACCGTCGCCAAAGTTCGTCGTGCCGAGACACCACGTGATGATCGGGTGTGATAAGCTCTACGTCCATCTACAACGGGTGCAAGCCAGTTTTGCACACGCAGAATACTCAGGTTAAACTTGACGAGCCTAGCATATGCAGATATGGCCTCGGAACACGGAGACCAAAAGGTCGAGCGTGAATCATATAGTAGATATGATCAACATAATGATGTTCACCATTGAAAACTACTCCATCTCACGTGATGATCGGTTATGGTGTAGTTGATATGGATCACGTAATCACTTAGATGACTAGAGGGATGTCTGTCTAAGTGGGAGTTCTTAAGTAATATGATTAATTGAACTTAAATTTATCATGAACTTAGTCCTGGTAGTATTTTGCAAATTATGTTGTAAGATCAATAGCTTGCGTTGTTGCTTTCATATGTTTATTTTGATATGTTCCTAGAGAAAATTGTGTTGAAAAATGTTAGTAGCAATGATGCGGATTTGATCCGCGATCTGAGGTTTATCCTCATTGCTGCACAGAAGAATTATGTCCTTAATGCACCGCTAGGTGACAGACCTATTGCAGGAGCAGATGCAGACGTTATGAACGTTTGGCTAGCTCAATATGATGACTACTTGATAGTTTTATGCACCATGCTTTATGGCTTAGAATCGGGACTTCAAAGATGTTTTGAACATCATGGACCATATGAGATGTTCCAGTAATTGAAGTTAATATTTCAAGCAAATACCCGAGTTGAGAGATATGAAGTCTCCAACAAGTTCTATAGCTAAAAGATGGAGGAGAATCGCTCAACTAGTGAGCATGTGCTCAGATTGTCTGGGTACTTCAATCGCTTGAATCAAGTGGGAGTTAATCTTCCAGATAAGATAGTGATTGACAGAATTCTCTAGTCACCATCACTAAGTTACTGAACTTCGTGATGAACTATAGTATGCAAGGGATGACGAAAACGATTCCCGAGCTCTTCATGATATTGAAATCTACGAAGGTAGAAATCAAGAAAGAGCATCAAGTGTTGATGATTGACAAGACCACTAGTTTCAAGAAAAGGGCAAAGGGAAAGAAAGGGAACTTCAAGTGGAAAGACAAGCAAGTTGTCACTCCTGCGAAGAAGCCCAAAGCTGGACCATAGCCTGAAACTGAGTGCTTACACTGCAAAGGAAATGGTCACTGGAAGCGGAAATGCCCTGAATATTTGGTAGATAAGAAGGATGGCAAAGTGAACAAGGGTATATTTGATATACAGGTTATTAATGTGTGCCTTGCTAGTGTTTATAGTAGCCCCTGAGTATTTGATACTTGTTCGGTTGCTAAGATTAGTAACTCGAAACTGGAGTTACAGAATAAACAGAGACTAGTTGAAGGGGAAGTGACGATGAGTGTTGGAAGTAGTTCCAAGATTGATATGATCATCATCGCACACTCCCTATACTTTCGGGATTAGTGTTAAACCTAAATAAATGTTATTTGGCGTTTACATTGAGCATGAATATGATTTGATCATGTTTATTGCAATATGGTTATTCATTTAAAATCAGAGAATAATTGTTGTTCTGTTTACATGAATAAAACCTTCAATGGTCATACACCCAATGAAAATAGTTTGTTGGATCTCGATCGTGATGATACACATATTCATAATATTGATGCCAAAAGATGCAAAGTTAATAATGATAGTGCAACTTATTTGTGGCACTGCCGTTTGGGTCATATCGGTGTAAAGCGCATGAAGAAACTCCATAAAGATGGATTTTTGGAATCACTTGGTTATGAATCATTTGATGCTTGTGAACCGTGCCTTTTTGGCAAGATGACTAAAACTCCGTTCTCCGGAACAATGAAACGAGCTACTAACTTGTTGGAAATAATACATACAGATGTATGCGATCCAATGAGTATTGATGCTCGTGGCAAGTATCGTTATTTTTTGACCTTCACAAGATGATTTGAGCAGATATGGGTATATCTACTTGATGAAACATAAGTCTGAAATAGTCGAAAGGTTCAAAGAATTTCAGAGTGAAGTGGAAAAATAATCGTAACAAGAAAATAAAGTTTCTGCGATCTGATCGCGGAGACGAATATTTGAGTTACGAGTTTGGTCTTCAATTAAAACAATGTGACATAGTTTCACAGCTCACGCCACCTGGAACACCACAACGTTATGGTGTGTCCGAATGTCGTAACCGCACTTTATTGGATATGGTGCGATCTATGATGTCTCTTACTGATTTACCAATATTGTTTTGGGGTTATGCATTAGAGACAGCTGCATTCACGTTAAAAGGGCACCATCTAAATCCGTTGAGACGACAGCATATGAACTGTGGTTTAGCAAGAAACCCAAGTTGTCGTTTCTTAAAGTTTGGGGCTACGATGCTTATGTGAAAAAGTTTCATCCTGATAAGCTCAAACCCAAATCGGAGAAGTGCGTCTTCATAGAATACCCAAAGGTAACTATTGGGTACACCTTCTATCACAGATCCAAAGGCAAATCATTCGTTGCTAACAATGGATCCTTTCTAGAGAAGGAGTTTCTCTCGAAAGAAGTGAGTGGGAGGAAAGTAGAGCTTGATAAGGTAATTTGTACCTTCTCCCAAATTGGAAAGTAGTTCATCACAGAAATCAGTTCCAGTGATTCCTACACCAATTAGTGAGGAAGCTAATGATGATGATCATGAAACTTTAGATCAAGTTACTACAGAACCTCGTAGGTCTTCCAAAGTACAGTCCGCACCAGAGTGGTACGGTAATCCTGTTTTGGAATTCATGTTACTAGACCATGATGAACCTACGAACTATGAGGAAGCGATGATGAGCCCAGATTCCACGAAATGGCTTGAGGCCATAAAATCTGAGATATGATCCATGTATGAGAATAAAGTATGGACTTTGATTGACTTGCTCGATGATCAGCAAGCCATGTTAAATAAATGGATCTTCAAGAGGAAGACGGACACTGATAGTAGTGTTACTATCCATTAAGCTCGACTTGTTGCAAAAGGTTTTCAACGAGTTCAAGGGGTTGAATACGATGAGATTTTCTCACTCGTATCAATGCTTAAGTCTGTCCGAATCATGTTAGCAATTGCCACATTTTATGAAATCTGGCAAATGGATGTTAAAACTGCATTCCTTAATGGATTTATTAAAGAAGAGTTGTATATGATGCAACCAGAAAGTTTTTGTCAATCCTAAAGATGCTAACAAAGTGTGCAAGCCCCAGCAATCCATCAATGGACTGGTGCAAGCATCTCGGAGTTGGAATATACGCTTTGATGAGTTGATCAAAGCATATGATTTAATACAGACTTTTGGAAAGGCCTGTATTTACAAGAAAGTGAGTGGGAGCACTACGGCATTTCTGATAAGTATATGTGAATGACATATTGTTGATCGGAAATAATGTAGAATTATTCTGCAAAGCATAAAGGAGTGTTTGAAAGGAGTTCTTTAAAATAAAGACCTCAGTAAAGCTACTTACATATTGAGCATCAAGATCTATTGAGATAGATCAAGACGCTTGATAAGATTTTCAATGAGTACATACCTTGGCAAGATTTTGAAATAGTTCAAAATGGAACAGTCAAAGAAAGAGTTCTTGCCTGTGTTGCAAAGGTGTGAAATTGAGTAAGACTCAAATCCCGACCACGGCAGAAAATAGAAAATAGAATGAAAGTCATTCCCTATGCCTCAGTCATAGGTTCTATAAAGTATGCTATGTTATGTACCAGACCTATTGTATACCTTGCTCTGAATTTGGCAAGGGAGTACAATAGTGATCCAGGAGTAGATCACTGGACATTGGTCAAGAATATCCTTAGTGTGGACTAATGAAATATTTCTCGATTATGGAGGTGACAAAAGAGCCCGTCGTAAAAAGTTACAATGATGCAAGCTTTTACACCAATCCAGATGACTCTAAGTCCCAATCTGGATACATATTAAAAGTGGGAGCAATTAGCTAAAGTAGCTTCGTGCAAAGCAT
This sequence comes from Triticum dicoccoides, assembly GCF_002162155.2. Taxonomy (NCBI): domain Eukaryota; kingdom Viridiplantae; phylum Streptophyta; class Magnoliopsida; order Poales; family Poaceae; genus Triticum; species Triticum dicoccoides. Next base: position 62,341,751 of record NC_041381.1, read on the forward strand.
TGTAGACATAGAATATTTGCAAAATACATACGGCTCTGAATGTGACAGACCCATTGACTAAGCTTCTCTCACGAGCAAAACATGATCACACCTTAGTACTCTTTGGGTGTTAATCACATAGCGATGTGAACTAGATTATTGACTCTAGTAAACCCTTCGAGTATTGGTCACATGACGATGTGAACTATGGGTGTTAATCATATACAGATATGAATATTGCTGTTAAATCACATAGCGATGTGAACTAGATTATTGACTCTAGTGCAAGTGGGAGACTGAAGGAAATATGCCCTAGAGGCAATAATAAAGTTATTATTTATTTCCTTATATCATGATAAATGTTTATTATTCATGCTAGAATTGTATTAACCGGAAACATGATACATGTGTGAATACATAGACAAAACTATAGTCACTAGTATGCCTCTACTTGACTAGCTCATTAATCAAAGATGGTTATGTTTCCTAACCATAGACATGTGTTTTCATTTGATTAGTGGGATCACATCATTAGAAGAATGATTTGATTGACATGACCCATTCTGTTAGCCTAGCACTTCATCGTTTAGTATACTGCTATTGCTTTCTTCATGACTTATACAAAGTTCCTGCAACTATGAGATTGTGCAACTCCCGTTTACCGGAAGAACACTTTGTGTGCTACCAAACGTCACAACGTAACTGGGTGATTATAAAGGTGCTCTACAGGTGTTTCCGAAGGTACATGTTGGGTTGGCATAATTCGAGATTAGGATTTGTCACTCCGATTGTCGGAGAGGTATCTCTGGGCCCTCTCGGTAATACTCATCACCTAAGCCTTGCAAGCATGTAACTAATGAGTTAGTTATGAGATGACGTATTACGGAACGAGTAAAGAGACTTGCCGGTAACGAGATTGAACTAGGTATTGGATACCGACGATCAAATCTCGGGCAAGTAACATACCGATGACAAAGGGAACAAAGTATGTTGTTATGCGGTTTGACCGATAAAGACCTTCGTAGAATATGTAGGAACCAATATGGGCATCCAGGTCCCTCTATTAGTTATTGACCGAGAATGGTTCTAGGTCATGTCTACATAGTTCTCGAACCCGTAGGGTCCACACGCTTAACGCTTCGATGACAGTTTTATTATGAGTTTATAAGTTTTGATGTACTGAAGTTTGTTCGGAGTCCTGGATGTGATCACGGACATGACGAGGAGTCTCGAAATGGTCGAGACATAAAGATTGATATATTGGACGACTATATTCAGACACCGGAAAGGTTCCGGGAGTTTTCGGAGAAAACCGGAGTACCAGAGGGTTACCGGAACCCCCCCGGGAAGTAATGGGCCTTGATGGGCCCTATTGGAGAAAGAGAGGGGCCGGCCAGGGCAAGTGGCGCGCCCCCTCCCCTTGAGTCTGAATAGGACAAGGAAGGGGGGGGCGGCGCCCCCCTTGCCTTCCCCCTCTCCTACTCCTTCCTTCCCCCTCCTTCTTGGATTAGGAAAAGGAGGTGGGAAACCTACTTGGAGTAGGTTTCCCCCTCCTAGGGCGCGCCTCCCCTTAGGCCGGCCCCCTCCTCCCTCCCTCCTTTATATACGGGGGCGAGGGGCACCCCATAGACACACAAGTTGATCTACGGATCGTTCCTTAGCCGTGTGCGGTGCCCCCTTCCACCATATTCCACCTCGGTCATATCGTCGCGAAGCTTAGGCGAAGCCCTGCGCCGGTAGAGCATCAACATCGTAACCACGCCGTCGTGCTGACGGAACTCTCCCTCGACACTCGGCTGGATCGGAGTTCGAGGGACGTCATCGAGCTGAACGTGTGCTGAACTCGAAGGCTCCGTACGTTCGGTGCTTGGATCGGTTGGATCGTGAAGACGTACGACTACATCAACTGCGTTGTGCTAACGCTTCCGCTTACGGTTTACGAGGGTACGTGGACATACACTCTCCCCTCTCGTTGCTATGCCATCACCATGATCTTGCGTGTGCGTAGGAAATTTTTTGAAATTACTACGTTCCCCAACAATTACGCTGTGGTGTTCCGGGTGGCGTGAGTTCCGAAACTATTCCGCATTGTTTAAAATGTAAACCACACTCGTAACTCAAATATTCTCCTCCACGATCAGATTGTAGAAACGTTATTTTCTTGTTACGATGATTTTCAACTTCACTCTGAAATTCTTTGAACTTTTCAAATGTTTCAGACTTATGTTTCATTAAGTAGATATACCCATATCTGCTCAAATCATCTGTGAAGGTGAGAAAATAACGATATCCGCCGCGAGCCTCAACATTCATTGGACCACATACATCAGTATGTATGATTTCCAACAAATCAGTTGCTCGCTCCATAGTTCCGGAGAACGGCGTTTTAGTCATCTTGCCCATGAGGCATGGTTCGCAAGTACCAAGTGATTCATAATCAAGTGATTCCAAAAGTCCATCAGTATGGAGTTTCTTCATGCACTTTACACCAATATGACCTAAACGGCAGTGCCACAAATAAGTTGCACTATCATTATCAACTCTGCATCTTTTGGCTTCAACATTATGAATATGTGTATCACTAGTATCGAGATTCATCAAACATAGACCACTCTTTAAAGGTGCATGACCATAAAAGATATTACTCATATAAATAGAACAACCATTATTCTCAGATTTAAATGAATAACCATCTCGCATCAAACAAGATCCAGATATAATGTTCATGCTCAACGCTGGCACCAAATAACAATTATTTAGGTCTAAAACTAATCCCTAAGGTAGATGTAGAGGTAGCGTGCCGACGGCGATCACATCGACTTTGGAACCATTTCCCACGCGCATCGTCACCTCGTCCTTAGCCAGTGTCCGCTTAATCCGTAGTCCCTGTTTTGAGTTGCAAATATTAGCAACAGAACCAGTATCAAATACCCAGGTGCTACTGCGAGCTCTGGTAAGGTACACATCAATAACATGTATATCACATATACCTTTGTTCACCTTGCCATCCTTCTTATCCGCCAAATACTTGGGGCGGTTCCGCTTCCAGTGACCAGTCTGCTTGCAGTAGAAGCACTCAGTCTCAGGCTTAGGTCCAAACTTGGGTTTCTTCTCTTGAGCAGCAACTTGTTTGCTGTTCTTCTTGAAGCTCCCTTCTTTTTCCCTTTGCCCTTCTTCTTTAAACTGGTGGTCTTATTGACCATCAACACTTGATGCTCCTTCTTGATTTCTACCTCCGCAGCCTTTTGCATTGCGAAGAGCTCGAGAATTGTCTTTTCCATCCCTTGCTTATTATAGTTCATCATGAAGCTCTTGTAGCTTGGTGGCAGTGATTGAAGAATTCTGTCAATGACGCTATCATCCGGAAGATTAACTCCCAGTTGAATCAAGTGATTTTTATACCCAGACATTCTGAGTATATGCTCACTGATAGAACTATTCTCCTCCATCTTGCAGCTATAGAACTTATTGGAGACTTCATATCTCTCAATCCGGGCATTTGCTTGAAATATTAACTTCAACTCCTGGAACATCTCATATGCTCACGTTCAAAACGTCGTTGAAGTCCCGGTTCTAAGCCATAAAGCATGGCACACTGAACTATCGAGTAGTCATCAGCTTTGCTCTGCCAGACGTTCACAACATCTGGCGTTGCTCCTGCAGCAGGTTTGGCACCCAGCGGTGCTTCCAGGACGTAATTCTTCTACGCAGCAATGAGGATAATCCTCAGGTTACGGACCCAGTCTGTGTAATTGCTACCATCATCTTTCAACTTACCTTTCTCAAGGAACGCATTAAAATTCAACGGAACAACAGCACGAGCCATCTATCTACAACAAACATAGACAATCAAAATACTATCAGGTACTAAGTTCATGATAAATTTTAAGTTCAATTAATCATATTACTTAAGAACTCCCACTTAGCCAGACATCCCTCTAATCATCTAAGTGATCACGTGATCCAAATCAACTAAACCATAACGGATCATCACGTGAAATGGAGTAGCTTTCAATGGTGAACATCACTATGTTGATCATATCTACTATATGATTCACGCTCAACCTTTCGGTCTCAGTGTTTCGAGGCCATATCTGCATATGCTAGGCTCGTCAAGTTTAACTTGAGTATTCTGCGTGTGCAAAACTGGCTTGCACCCGTTGCAGATGGACATAGAGCTTATCACACCCGATCATCACGTGGTGTCTGGGCACGACGAACTTTGGCAACGGTGCATACTCAGGGAGAACACTTTTATCTTGAAATTTAGTGAGAGATCATCTTATAATGCTACCGTCAATCAAAGCAAGATAAGATGCATAAAAGATAAACATCATATGCAATCAATATAAGTGATATGATATGGCCATCATCATCTTGTGCTTGTGATCTCCATCTCCGAAGCACCGTCATGATCATCATCGTCACCGGCGCGACACCTTGATCTCCATCGTAGCATCATTGTCGTTACACCATCTATTTCTTCTACGACTATTGCTACCGCTTAGTGATAAAGTAAAGCAATTACAGGGCGTTTGCATTTCATACAATAAAGAGACAACCATATGGCTCCTGGCAGTTACCGATAACTTCGGTTATAAAACATGATCATCTCATACAATAAAATATAGCATCACTTCTTGACCATATCACATCACAACATGCCCTGCAAAAACAAGTTAGACGTCCTCTACTTTGTTGTTGCAAATTTTACGTGGCTGCTACGGGCTGAGCAAGAACCGTTCTTACCTACGCATCAAAACCACAACGATAGTTTGTCAAGTTAGTGTTGTTTTAACCTTCGCAAGGATCGGGCATAGCCACACTCGGTTCAACTAAAGTTGGAGAAACAGACACCCGCTACTCACCTGTTTGCAGAGCACGGTGGTAAAACCAGTCTCGCGTAAGCGTACGCGTAATGTCGGTCCGGGCCGCTTCATCCAACAATACCACTGAACCAAAGTATGACATGCTGGTAAGCAGTATGACTTGTATCGCCCACAACTCACTTGTGTTCTACTCGTGCATATAACGTCAACGCATAAAACCTAGGCTCGGATGCACTTTTGGGGAACGTAGTAATTTCAAAAAAATTCCTACGCACACACAAGATCATGGTGATGCATAGCAACGAGAGGGGAGAGTGTGCCCACGTACCCTCGTAGACCGAAGGCGGAAGCATTAGCACAACGCGGTTGATGTAGTCGTACGTCTTCACGGCCCGACCGATCAAGCACCGAAACTACGGCACCTCCGAGTTCTTGCACACGTTTAGCTCGATGACGTTCCCCGGACTCCGATCCAGCAGAATGTCGGGGAAGAGTTCCATCAGCACGACGGTGTGGTGACGATCTTGATGTTCTACCGTCGCAGGGCTTCGCCTAAGCACCGCTACGATATTATCGAGGAGAACTATGGTGGAGGGGGGCACCGCACACGGCTAAGAGATCAAGAGATCAATTGTTGTGTCTATGGGGTGCCCCCCTCCTCCGTATATATAGGAGTGGAGGAGGGGGCCGGCCAAGGGGGTGGCGCGCCCTAGGGGGGAGTCCAACCCCAACCGGGAGTAGGACTCCCCCCTTTCCTATTGGAGAGGGAGAGGGAAGGAAGAGCTGGGAGGGAAGAAGGAAAGGGGGGGCAGCCCCCTTCCCAATTCGGATTGGGCTTGGGGGGGCGCACCCCCTCCTTTGCTCCTTCTCCCTCCTTTCCACTAAGGCCCAATAAGGGCCATATACCTACCGGGGGGTTCCGATAACCTCCCAGAGCTCTGGTATAGTCCCAATCTCACCCGGAACCTTTTCGGTGTCCAAATATAGTCGTCCAATATGTCGATCTTTACGTATCGACCATTTCGAGACTCCTCATCAAGTCCGTGATCATATCCGGGACTCCGAACAACCTTCAGTACATCAAAACTTATAAACTCATAATAAAACTGTCAACGAAACCTTAAGCGTGCGGACCCTACGGGTTCGTGAACTATGTAGACATGACCGAGACTTGTTTCCGGTCAATAACCAATAGCGGAACCTGGATGCTCATATTGGCTCCTACATATTCTACGAAGATCTTTATCGGTCAAAACCACATAACAACATACGTTGTTCCCTTTGTCATCGGTATGTTATTTGCCCGAGATTCGATCGTCGGTATCCAATACCTAGTTCAATCTCGTTACCGGCAAGTCTCTTTACTCGTTACGTAATGCATTATCTCGTAACTAACTCATTAGCTACATTGCTTACAAGGCTTATAGTGATGTGCATTACCGAGAGGGCCCAGAGATACCTCTCCGACAATCGGAGTGACAAATTCTAATCTCGAAATACATCAACTCAACAAGTACCTTCGGAGACACCTGCAGAGCACCTTTATAATCACCCAGTTATGTTGTGAAGTTTGGTAGCACACAAAGTGTTCCTCCGGTAAGCGGGAGTCACATAATCTCATAGTCATAGGAACATGTATAAGTCATGAAGAAAGCAATAGCAACATACTAAACGATCAAGTGCTAAGCTAACGGAATGGGTCAAGTCAATCACATCATTCTCCTAATTATGTGATCCCGTTAATCAAATGACAACTCATGTCTATGGTTAGGAAACTTAACCATCTTTGATTTACGAGCTAGTCAAGTAGAGGCATACTAGTGACACTATGTTTGTCTATGTATTCACACATGTATTATGTTTCCGGGTAATACAATTCTAGCATGAATAATAAACATTTAACATGATATGAGGAAATAAATAATAACTTTATTATTGACTCTAGGGCATATTTCCTTTAGCTGGATGATGCAGTATGACTTGCACCGATGTGGAGTGGCAGCATTTAGTTCCGCACCGAGACATGGACGGCCACCTGACAGCCATGGCGGTGTCTAGGTGGAAGCGGTCCCACCAATTTTCCAGTGCCTTCTTGGCCTTGCATGGAGTATCGGCAGATGACTATCAATTAATCGTTGGTCAAGATGCCAACTGAAACATCACTTCATCCGAGGTGTAAACTCTTTTACTAGCCTTTAATGGTCGGGCTCGGCAACGAAGATCCTACGTCATTATCGTGTTGAAGGCGTTGTCTACTTGTTGTGGTGTTGGTCTTCATTGGCCGGTCAGCAATCAGGATGAAAATTCTTGTGCAGACCGTCTTCGACCGTACATGGTGACGATGGCGTGAGCATGATTGTCCCTTCTTGGAGGCGTTCTTGTTGAAGAAGTTGACTTAGTCTTTGATGTTTCTTTCATATCTTGTGACAGTTTGACTATGGTTCACTTTATTTTGTACTCCGCTAAATAATTAATAAATATGGTTGTATGCAACGGCGAATCCAAGGGACCGGCTTGGATGGGCTCAAGCCTGCCCTCCAAAACCGGACAATATTTTTTTACTAGTACTCATCAGTGAATCTAAGCCCAAAACAATAGGCTCATCTGCTCAGCCCCCGTAAACGAAGAAAGTCTCTGAAAGTGCTCTTGTGAGCTCCAGCTCACATGCACCTTTTGCTATAGTAAAATCAAAAAAATATTTTAAAAGTTCAAAAAATCTGAATTTTTTTATATATATTGATGTCTTTTTCACATGCGTGCAAAATTTGATGATAAAATGACATTCATACAGGTCTCGGTAAAAAAACAAAATCGATGGTTCAAAATGTTTTCAAAAACGGGGTTTTCCGAGCATAATTTTGTCTTTTTTGCTGAGGCCTCCATAAATGTTATTTCATCACAAAAATTGGCACGTATGTGAAACAGACATCAATGTTCGTTGCCAAAAAATCAGAATTTTTTAAATTTTAAAATTATTTTTTTCGAATTTACTGTAGCAAGGGTGCATGTGAGCTCGAGCTCACATACTCGATGTCCGAAAGTCTCCACCAATTACCGCTCAAAAAAAGCAATCTCCACCAATTTCAGAATGCTTGGACACATCCAGAGCACGCCTCACCCACTCCCCCCCCCCAAAAAAAAACAGGTCCATCTGCTCAGCTTTTTTCGCAATTGGTCTAAATTTAGTTTTCAAAAAATCTCAAAAAACTACAGTAAATAGTACATGTGACCAGTGGCAATCTGGTAGAGTTTGAGCATATTTGCCCAAAAGGATTAAGAGAAAATTTCTTTTTTCTTCTAAAAGGCATTTAATTTACTCGTCATTAACTTTGAGCCTCCCCTCATTTTTCTTTCTGGATTCGCCGCTCGTTGTATGCATCATATTGATGAAGAGGTCGGGGGTTTCAACCTACTTTCCAAAAAAGAAACAGCATATCACATGATTAAAACATGTGGTTAAGGATTAATAGCATTACCGAAAAAGGCTTTCGCCCCGCTTTATAAATAAAGCAAACCGCCAAGAGCACACATGCATGGTCTAGTTCAGAGCACACACACCCACGCCACACAACAAGAGGTCCAAAGATACTGCTGAGGGCACAGCTCAACAAGCCCAACACAACACACAAGAAAACACAAGAGGCGCAGCCGGGGCCAGGGCCGTGGGGCCGGCAAACATCTAATCGGTCTCTGGAGGGGGCGGCGGGGGCGGTGGAGACATGCGGACGGCCATCGATCGAAGGTCGGCGATGAAGGCGGAGATGGCGTCCCGGTTCCGAGGGCAACTAAGCGGCCGCCAAAGCTGTAAGTAACCAGACAGTTTGAAAAGAGCGTCAGTAGCCCGTCGAAGAGGAGTGCGCTGAATCACAAGTTTATTGCGAATCGTCCAGAGAGTCCACGCGATAGCTCCAATCTCAAGCCACCTAATGTGGCGAGTAGGCAGAGGGGAGGTCTGGAGTTCGGCGAAGAGGTCGGGGAAGTTGGTGTGGCACCAATCTCCACCCACAGCCTCTCTAAAACAACTCCAAACGAACTGAGCAGACACGCACTCGAAGAAGATGTGGTTTGAATTCTCGGGAGTGCCACAGAGAGGGCAAAGACCAGAACCGGGGCCATTGCACTTGCGGACCTCGACCCCAGACGGGAGCCGCCCGCGGATCCGTTGCCACATGAAGGTCCGGATATTCAGGGGCAGACGAATGGCCACACCGCCGGGAGGGGGGCGCGGCAGAGGAGGGGGCAATGGCTGAGTAGGGAATTTGGTGGAGAATTGGCCCGAGGGCTCAAGATGCCACCTGACCTCATTCGGGCCTGCATCGACAGCCGGCTCGTGGAGAGCAATGCAGTCGAGAAGTTCCTGCCAAGCGGCAGCTTCCGGAGGCCCAAATGGCCTCCGGAACGCGAGGCGCCCTAAGTCAATAAGGGCCCGTTACACGGAGATCATCGGGACGACAGCGATGGAGAAGAGGTCATTGAAGCGAGCCGCAAAAGGGGTGTCTCCCGCCCAACGGTCAAACCAGAACATGGTCGCTGATTTCGATCCGACCGATATGGACGTCCCAATGCGGAGGACGGGAAGCAGCTGGATGACTGATTGCCAGAATTGGGATCCACCAGACCATTAGCAGAAAGCCAGAGGCTGGCCACGCAAGTATTTATTCCTGATGATATCAAGTCATAGCCCGCCGTGCCCTTGCGAGATGCGCCACAGCCAGCGGGAGAGGAGGGCGATATTCATGTGCTTGGAGCACATAATACCGAGGCTGCCTTGCTCCCGAGGCTTGCAAATGTCCCCAGTGCAATAGAACCGGGATTGGATCTTAACGATCTCATGGTGAAGGGTCTCGTGAAGGCTGTAGAAGCTCATGAGGAACAAGAGGAGACTGTAGAGCGAGGAGTTGATGAGGATAGTCCGGGCCGCCTTCGATAGCCACCGACCCTCCCAAGGCTTGATGCGCGTTTGCAGCTTGGCCACCGTTGGGCGCAAGTCAGCAACGGTAAGTCTCGAGTCGCTAATGGGCTTCCCCAGGTAGGTAGTGGGCAAGGAGCCGAGGCGACAATTCAGGCGGTTGGCAATGTCGAGGGCCTCCGCCGGAGAATGGCCCATCACCATCACATCACTCTTATCGAAGTTAATCTTGAGGCCAGACATTTGCTGGAAGCAGAGAAGGAGGAATTTAAGGTTAGCGATGTCCGTAACAAAGCCTTCAACCATAATAATGGTGACGTCGGCGTACTGGAGCAGGGAAATGCCGGAGCCACCGGCCAAGTGGGGGGTAATTCCACGAATATGGCCAGCAGCCTTAGCCTTATCCAGGATGGCTGCAAGCGCGTCCACCACCATATTAAACAAGAACGGGGAGAAAGGATCGCCTTGCCTCACCACGAAGAAAGTGGGGAAGTAAGGGCCAATCTCCCCATTGATGTTCACGGCAGTGCGACCACAAGAGACCATCTGCATAACCCTAGTAACCCAACGGTCATCGAAACCTTTCCGGAGTAGAACTTCCCGAAGGAAGGGCCAGCTAATAGTGTCATAGGCCTTATGGAGATCGATCTTCAGAAAGACCGCCTTGAGGTGTTTGGAGCGGACCTCATGGAGGACTTCATGAAGGACTAGCACTACTGGAATCAGGGAATTTGCCGTCTGCCATATCTTTGCCGTCAGCTAGCGGACGGCAAAGAAGGTCTTTGCCATCAGCTACCAAGAAGTAGACGGCAAACAAATGGCAGACGGCAAAGAAGGTCTTTGCCATCGGCCATTTCTTTGTCGTCCGCTGGCAGACGGCAAAGAGGGAGATGGCACCCACTAACGAAAAAACTTAACGTCCCCCCTCTTTGCCGTCCGTAGCAGACGGCAAATATGAACAAAAGCGGACGGCAAAGGAGGGTGGACGGCAAAGGCTAACCTAACTAACCTAACTAACGGCCGAGCCCCCTCCCCCGCCCATTACTCTCTCTTCTCCCTCGACCTCCTCCTCGACGCCCACATCGTCCACCCACCGTGCCGCCCCCGCCCCCGCCGCCCGGCGCCGCCTCCGCCCTCGCCGCCCCCTCCACTGCCCCC
>NC_041381.1:62353034-62353704 GCF_002162155.2 Triticum dicoccoides
TGTTAGTGTTAGATTTAGTGTTAGAAAAGAAGAAAATTTAGTGTTAGTGTTAGAAAAAAGAATATGTAGAAGAAAAGAAGAAGAAGTGGAAAAAAGATGAAAAAGAAGAAAAGAAAAGAAGTAGAAAAAAGATGAAAAAGAAAGAAAAGAAGTAGAAGAAGAAGAATAGAAGAAAAGAAAAGAAGTAAAAGAAGTAGAAAAAAGATGAAAAAAGAAGAAGAAGAAGAAAGGAAAGAAGAAGAAAGGAAAGAAGAAGAAGAAGAAGAAGAAGAAGAAGAAGAAGAAAGGAAAGAAGAAGAAGGATAGAAGAAGAAGAAGAAAGGAAAGAAGAAGAAAAAAGAAGAAGAAGAGAAGGAAAGAAGAAGAAGGATAGAAGGAAACACCCCGACCACTGACCCCGACACCCCGACCCCGATACCACACCCCGACACCTGACCCCGACACCCTGACCCCAACACCCCGACCCTGACACCAGACCCCGACACATAGACCACGACACCACACCCCGACACCCCGACGCCGACACGACACCCTAACCCCGAAACAGCACCCCGACACCGACATGACACCCCGACCCCCTAAACCTCCCGAAAAGGTGCTCTTTGGCCTTCCAGAGGCTGACGGGGTTATATATTTGTGAATTATTAGTTAGGTCATATATTTTTCGATT
>NC_041381.1:62353727-62379644 GCF_002162155.2 Triticum dicoccoides
CCGACCCCGACACCACACCCCGACACACAGAGCATGACACCACACCCCGACACCCCGACCCCGACACGACACCCTGACCCCGAAACAGCACCCCGACACCGACATGACACCCCGACCCCCTAAACCTCCCGAAAAGGTGCTCTTTGGCCTTCCAGAGGCCGACGGAGTTATATATTTGTGAATTATTAGTTAGGTCATATTTTTTTGATTTTGTTATAGAAAACATCATATATAATTGTGTTGATCGGGTATATTTAAATGTGCAGTTGTTTCATCGCTGCGAGGTTTGGTGTTCGATGACCTCGCCGTGCGTTTGACGAGCTCTGCCCCTTCGTTCGTGGGTGAGCACAAATGACATGTCCTTCTCCCCCATTAATTATTTGCACAAATGACATGAAATTTGGTAGCTAGCTATATATGTGTCTTGAATCATCAGTATGCGTAACCAATATGTGTCTCCCGTTCGAAAGCTCATAGTTATAAATATGCATGCATTTGCATATTTATAACCTTGATTCTTTTGAATTGTCCAACGCTATCCATGGACAGCCCGAGTATGTGTAGATTGGGTTCGTTTTCCCATATGCTTTGCTCCGGATCCGACGCATAAATTTTGTCAGTGCCTCCCCTGTTGTTCTCCGGGTACACATCCTCTCTGTTTATTGCAGAGACGTGTATCAGGAGAACAGCGGGGAGGTGCTGCCGAAATTTTGCGTCGGATCCGGAGCATAGCTTGGGAAAATGAACCCAATCTACACATACTCGGGTGGGATTAGGACCTATCTTTACCTATTAGAGTGTAGGTTGCATGGACATAATAAAATTGACAAAGTAGATCAACTGATGAATATATACATGGTGAATTATATATATAATTGTTGTGTGTCCAGTAGCTCTGAAAGTCAAGATGAGTGATCATGCGTGGATGTATACCGGTCACACTGGTCAGAACAAATGGAGCGCTGAATGGTTCACAAAAACCAAGGGGTTTGTGCAAGCCGCATTTGCAAATGGCCAGAGGAAAACTTGGTGCCCCTGTTTCCGATGCGGCAATTGGGAAAAGAGGACAGAGGCTGAAATGGGTAAACACCTGCAGAAGAATGGTTTTACGCCCGATTATACGGTGTGGACATTTCATGGTGAGTCTGCCCAACGTGACCGAGCTGAGGTGGATCATCGTCGCACCGATGAGCATGGTACCGGGATGGAAAACATGGTGCAAGACTATGATGATGCTCGGGATTCGAACGAGGAGATGGAGGAATCTGCAAAGGCCTTCAATGAAATGTTGGAGTCTTCAAAACGTCCGCTCCACGAGCACACTGTGCTTTGTCAGTTGGATGCCATCTCACAAGTAATGGCTTTGAAGGCTCAGTTCAACTTGGGCAGAGAATGCTATGACACAATTATGACAGTATTTGGACGCTTTCTACCCAAAGGCCATGTAATGCCTGCAAACCTATACCAGTCGGACAAAATCCTCTGTGCACTGAAGATGCCCTATGAGAAGATACATGCCTGTGAGAAAGGATGTGCCTTATTTAGGCTTGACTATGCGGACTTGAACTATTGTCCCATTTGCAAGTGTTCCAGGTATATTGTGGTAGACAACGGTATGGGTGAGAAGACACAGACCAAAATCCCTGTTAGTGTTCTTCGGTATATGCCAATCGTACCAAGACTTCAACGTCTTTTCATGGTCGAAGAGACGGCCAGACAGATGACATGGCACAAAACAGGCAAAAGAACCGAACTAGATGCAGATGGTAATCTGATGATGGTACACACATCGGATGGTGTTGCGTGGAATAAGTTTGATGAATTACATGCTGACAAAGCGGCAGATCCAAGGCATCCTCGAGTTGGCATCAGCACCGATGGGTTCAGTGTGTTTGGTATGACGGCATCCCAACACAGTTGTTGGCCCGTATTTGTCTTTCCACTCAATCTCCCCCCCCCCCAGACAGATTATGCAAAGAAAGAACATTTTTCTGACGTTGATAATTCCAGGGCCCAACTATCGGGGGAAAATATGAATGTGTACATGCATCCGCTTAAGGACGAATTGCAAGAAGCCTGGGATAATGGGTTCAAGACATACCACGCCTATAGCAAACGAAACTTCATAATGCGTGTCTGGTACATGTACTCGACACATCACTTGCCGGCGTATGCGCTATTCGTTGGCTGGTGTGTGCATGGAAGGTTCCCGTGCCCCACATGCAAGGGAGCTCTTGAGTTTTGTTGGCTTCAGGCAGGTCGCAAGTTTTCTTGCTTCGACATGCATAGACAGTTCCTGGATCCTCGCCATAAGTTCAGGAAAGACAAGAAGAACTTCATCAGAGGTAGAGTTGTAAAAAACTCTGCACCACCTGCGTTGACAGGCCAACAGACCCTGGATCAGTTAAACGCTCTCGAGCCAGATCCAGAGCGTCCAGGGTACTTCAAGGGGTATAATTCTGAGCACGCCTGGACTCACAAAACATGCTTATGGGATCTGCCTTACTTCAAAGACCTCCTTTGCCCACACAACATTGACGTGATGCACACGCAGAAGAATATCGCCGAGGCACTTTTTGGTACATTGTTCGGCATAGATGGGAAGTCAAAGGATAATGCTTAGGCTAGAGTCGATCTGGAGGCGCTATAAGATAGGCCGTTACAAAACATGAAAGAACCGAAAGGAAAGCAGAACTGGACGAAACCAAAGGCATGGTTCAATCTTGGAAGGCCAGCTATGAGGGAAATTATCTTGTGGGTGAAAATGCAGTTGATGTTCCCCGATGGGTATGCAGCGAATCTAAAGAGGGGAGCGAGTCTTGATAAATTGAAGATATTTGGTCTCAAGAGTCATGATTGGCACATATGGATTGAGCGGGTAATGCCGGTGATGTTGCGTGGCTTCATCCCTGAGGATGAATGGCTAGTACTGGCAGAACTCAGCTATTTCTTCCGTGTTCTTTGTGTGAAAGAACTATCGCCTGGCGTGCTAGAAGAAATAGAAGAGTTGGCGCTAGAGTTGATCTGCAAGTTAGAGAAGATCTTTCCACCGGGCTTCTTTAATCCAATGCAGCATTTGATTTTGCATCTCCGACCGAGGCAAGATTGGGGGGCCCGTGCAAAATCGTTGGTGCTACCCAACTGAGAGGATGCAGAAGACGCTTCGAGAAAAATGTAAAAATAAACATAGAATTGAAGCGTCTATGGCTGAGGCATTCATCACCGAGGAGGTGGCAAACTTCGTGACAGCACACTACGAAACCAAAAATCGTCATTTGCATAATCCGAAGCCTCGGTACAATGCTGACGAGCCTAAAAAGGGTGGATCCAACCTCATCCTATTCAAAGGCAATCTCACACCAGCCGGTGTTTCAAATCCAGTATCTTTGGATAACGAAGAATGGCAGACCATTTCGTTGTATATCTTCAACAACCTGATAGAAGTGCGGCTGTACATCGAGTAAGTTCTCGGTACATTGTTTCGCAACTTCTATTTCCTTTGAACTGCTCTTATTCCTGGATATTTCATACAGTCGATACGTCGCCCTATGCTCGTATGGAGCGGTGATCCAAAAGGATTCCGTCGAAGAGTATGAGCTTCTCGCAAAGCAAGGAGGCGGCTATCCCGGTTTCATCTCTTGGTTCAAACAAACGGTAAATTCGATTAGACAATTTCATTTCATTCGCTAATTTGTGCGTAATGCAACAATCCTTTCATATTAAACTTGTAGGCTAATTCAGAGTCTATGGACGCCGAATTGAGACAAGTCGCTAATGGTTTTGACTATAAGGTTCGTTCATTTGACAAATACGACATCAACGGGTATCGTTTTCGTACCTATGGCAAAGAGCTATCTATGGCCGACCGAAAGTCTACAAATTGTTGTGTATCTGCTATCGGCAAAGGAGGTACCGAGTATTATGGGAGAGTTGAAGCAATTTATGAACTTCTATTCTATGGTGAAAACCCACCGAATGTCGTAGTCTTCAAATGTTATTGGTTTCAGCCGAAGGAGACTAGAAGGACTCATGAACATATAGGGCTAGTTGAAATCAACCAAAGCACCCATTTAGATGTTCCTGATGTCTATATTATGGCTCAACAGGCGACCCAAGTATTCTATCTACCCTGGGCCTGCCAAACTAATCCAAATCTGAAAGGTTGGGATGTCGTTTATGAAGTGCCGCCACGTGCTAGACTATCTCCCCCAAAGGAAGAGGATTATGAACCTCACATTAACCCAGACACATATGAAGGAGAATTCTTCCAAGAGACACGTCTTTCCAAAAAGCGTTTCAAGAACCGGTATACTTCACCCCAAAACATTGAAGTAGACAGCGGCAGTGAATCCCACATCACCCCAGAGGAGGAACAAGAAGAGCCGGAACAAGAAGAGGTTACTGCTGCGGACGACCTCTCAATGCTTGACCGATTACGTAAAGGTGGCCTTCCACATGTTGATGCCACTGAACCCTATGAGCTCGTCATTGATTATAGTGATGATGATGATTATGCATTTATTGATGATAATGATTGAGATTATTAGTAGTGTCAGGTATTTAATTTTTTTATGTTGTACTTGATGATGATACACTTAAGTGGTATACATATTATTATTCATGTGGGTATTTTTTTATGTTGTACTAATTTTGTTTACTCTTTGTCATGGCAGGTGTTGAAAGATGGAAGGGGAGCCGGCCGAGGCCAAGGACAAATGTGCCCAAATTGAAGGTGTGCCACACCATCAAGGTAGCTCCAGCTTATATCAGTTCGGGCGGAATTGGGTAATGTGGTTTGCTTCATTATTAATGCAATTCATTCATCATGCTAGCTTGAGCCCTTTAATTACTAATTTACTTTGTTTCTCTCTTTCAGGCATGCTACAATAAGACGGATAAGGTGCCAGAGGGGTACGACCTGTATGCCATGGCCCACACTGCCTCTTACAAGCAAGTGAAGGGGGAGGCGAGGAAAGGGGAGGAGTTTAACCCGAGCCAGATCCCCTACAATCCAGAGCAGGTGATGATATCTAGTGGCGGGAGGTCCCGTGGCTCCATAGCCATTGATCCAGAGATTGCTCCTGAGACCACGGTGAGTTTAATTTGAATGAACGTTACTTGCTAGTCTTAACATTTGAGTGTCATCATGCTAACGAAACATTGGAAATGATCTTTGGTGCGGCGTTACTCCACACAAGCATCACACGATCCTTCTCCAGCTACTGGCATGAACCAGCCCGCTCCCACACCTCCGTGATCAAGGTAAGTTTCTCTAGTTTTTTGCTTAACAAATGCATAAAGACCTAGACTTAGCTTTATTTCATCCAATATGCTTACCTTAATGACCTAGAGTTAGCTTCTTTTCCTGCAAAATGACTTAATAAGCTTACTGACCTCCAAAACCAGCCATTTTACCTAAGTTAGCTCTAAAACGATCTATACTTAGCTTTGTTTCCTCCAAAATGACCTAAGTTAGTTATAATATGCTTAGTTAACTAGGTTTGCTCAATAATGACATGTACTTACCTTACTTATGTAAAAAAAACGGCATAATTAGCTTAGTTAGCTCATAAACGATCCACTTTACCTACATTAGCTCAAAAATGATGCATTTTACCTAAGTTAGCTCATAAACGATCCATTTCACCTAAGTTACCTCACAAACGATGGCGTGCTTCTTCTTCTAGTCTTCTTCTTCTAGTCACCTTTTCCTAACTTTCTTATTTGCCATTTTGCAGATTTCATTCACTTCGCGAAAGCTAGCTTGCTATGATGGAGTGCTTGTTTTTTATTTCATTCTCTTCTAGTATTCTTCTAGCTTGCTACGATGGAACTTGCTATCTTGATGAAACTTTGCATTGTAATATGTATGTGCAACTTCCTAATGATTGCAACTTATGTGTATGTGCAACTTGCTATGTATGAGTGGATGAAACTATATATGTATGTACGATGAAACTTATGTGCTGTTAAATAGCCCTGTGAAATATATCTATATATGTAATATATATTTGCTGTGAAAATTATTGGATTTAAAAAAAACAGGGAAAAAAGCCATTATGCAGGCTCTTTGCCGTTTGCCACCGACGGCAAAGGACTGTTTGCCATCAGCAGCGGACGGCAAAGAGGCCACGTGGCAGGCAACTGTGCTTCCTGGGAGGCTAACCTATCTGGTCAGTTTGCCTACAGCGGCGGACGGCAAAGGCCTTCCGATGTTTGCCGTCAGCAGCCGACGGCAAAGGCTTGCCGTTAATCACCTAGCGGAGCAACAGCGCAATTATTGCCGTCAGCATTCTTTGCCGTCGGCAGCTGATGGCAAAGGACCCTTTGCCGTCAGCCGACCGAAGCGGACTGTGGGTCAGAAGAGAAGTAGGCGTACCATGCCATGCGCTGCTCCCCAATGCTAGACTTCATCTTCATCTTCCCCTTCTTTTTATCCAGTTTATTAGCTACCAGGTTCCGGCCTAATTTTCAAGCGAAATTCTCACTTTCTGCGACACCAGCATATGCATACAATACAAGGTCCTAGGCTTGAGCAAGAGTTTGTCTGGCCGAGTACTTGTAGCTCCCATGTTATTCCAGAGCCAAGCGATATGCTTTTCTCACAGGAAAAAAAATCCATGAATATCCCTGCGCCATGCAGCAAAATCTTCCATGATCCGGCCTTAGAGGTTGATGCCGTCCGTTCGAAGAAAATGGTGTGGAAATACAATAGGCAAAGTTTATCGGTAATCTCTACCTAATAATAATAAAGCCATTATTGCTTCTGATCGTCCGTCTAAAAATTACCCCCAAGTTGATATAAATTACCCACTAGGCTATAAATTACCCACTAGCCCACCCGTAAGTGAAGAAAATGACTCAGGTTTTTTCGAAGTCACCGCGGAGTTTGGTTTTTATACCGTGATGTCCTCATATTTAATGGTTAAGGACTCAACCTTCCACCCGAGACCAGGGTTTGGATGATCCCAGTAGTCTGCTTTTCCTCTCCTTTTTCTTCTCCTCGCCGCATGCATTCATGGGCCGGCCCATGTGCGCGGCGTGACGCCCTGTTTTTTCATTTTTCTTTTCGCTTTTTGCTTTTCTTTCTCATTTCTGTTTTTCTTTTTGCTTCTTTAAATTAATTCAGAATTTCCAAAATTTCCAAATTTCAAAAAGTTACGAGTTTTGCAATAAAATTGACAAATAATAAGATGTTCATGAATTCAAAAAACACTCGGGAAACCAAAAAATGTTCATGATTTTAGAAAACTGTTCACATATTATAAAAAAATCATGATTTTGAAATCAATGCTCACGAAATAAATATGCTCATAATTTTTAAAAATGATCGTGTATTCAAATCATATTAGGGAATGTGAAAAAAGTCAAATTTTAAAAACTGTTCACAAAAATTCAAGCAGATCCATTGAAACAGATCTGTACATAAATAACAAAACAAACCGTCGCTTACATAAAGGTTTTTTAGGGGATCTGTAGAGGTCGTTTTATGGTTTTATTTTGTCCATCATGCGTCAGGTAGAAAAAATATTGATCATGAAAAACACCGCGATGCTTGGTCAAGGCGAGACACGTCATTCATTAGTCTAGCACACGCAACGTCCATCAATGCAGTTTGCTCAACCAAAAAATATTTCGTTGTGGCGCCTTAGGAAATCAAGTCATGATGAGACCATCACATTTTTATTTTCTGAAATGACTTTCTAAAAGTCCCTTATCTCTACATGATTCAGGGTAGTTTATGAAATGACATTTTAAAAGTCGTTATCTCATCCTAGACATAATCTGATTTTTTTCTCTCATTGCAACGCACGGACATATTTGCTACTTATATATAAGAGTCAGAAAAAAAAGGCGCATAAGAGTTGAAAATAAAAACATGAACGCAGGGTTCAAAACAACAAAAAGCCATGTTTGCTAGCTATATATAAGAGTCGGGAAAAGGCACGTAAGAGTTGAAAATAAAAACATGAACGCAGGGTTCAAAACTACAAAAACCCATGTTTGCTAGTTATATATAAGAGTCGGGAAAAAAGGCATGTAAGAGTTGAAAATAAAAACATGAACACAGGGTTCAAAACTACAAAAAGCCATGTGCTAATGTCTAGCACAACCTCCCAAGGGTCTTTTTCTCTTCTTGTGTGGGCACGGGCCTTGGGGATTTTTCGGCTCTGGCCTCTTTTTCTTTTTATTGGGCACTAACTAAGGCCTCTTTACTCTCTTTTTTGTTGGGCACTAAGACCTCTTTACTTTTTTTATTGGGCTCAATAAGGCCTCTTTACTCTTTTTATAGGCTCTAATAAGGCCTCTATCTTTTTTCTCAGCCGGTTGTCCCCATGCAGGTGATACCATGATAGCCAACGCAGTATATAAACTGAAGGTGCCGTCCCACGACGGGCGATGTGGCACAAATCAAACCTGCGATCTGCGAACCATGCGGTCTCGCCCGCATGGGCCGGCGCGCGTACGAGGCCCAACCGAGGCGCGCGTGAAATAAAAAGTCACTTATTTACGTACACGGTACCCTAAAAAAACCTTACGCACGGGAAGCCGGTCGAGAGATCGAATGACCGACCTCGCATATCCATTCACTCATTCATCCATTCGTAATATTGACTTGCTATCCCGTTTAGCAACCGTGTCGTTCCAAAACATATCATTCTCCAAAACTGTCGCCCCCAAAACAAAAAACCTATCTGGCCCCATGCATGTCGACGTCCCGTCGGCCGTCGCTCTCCGGCGAAATCACATCTCCGCCGTCTTCCACCTCTGCAAACACTCCCCAACTAAGCTCTAGGCCATTAGCAGAGAAACTGGTGCAGACTGCGAGAACCATCACCTTCTTCTCATTGTTGTTGGAAGAGAGCACTTTCGGCATTGGCCCCCTATGCTTGTCACAACCTCAAACTTTTTTCACGCATACGCAAATACAAAGTTTGCACATCATTCCGTTGATAGAAAAAATTCGAGCGAGTACAGGATATGATACAACACATGACACTGACGCAATAGGCGTGAACATGGTGTCCAGAGCAGATAGACATGTGACACTCAACCCAAACAGAGAAAACACAGCTAAACTCGCCATCCTGAGAAGCAACTTAGACCAAGAACAAGACGACCAATGTCTCTAGATCCAGAACCGAGGACGCCGCGAGCAAACAAGACAACGCCTTCACGAAGGAGAACGACGCCAAGACGCCGTCGTTGTCCAATCCGGAGAACCGGACCTAGGGTTTCCCCTGATGCTCGAAGAGGGACACAGATAACGGACGTACCAACGCATCCAAGAAGGGGACGACACGCTGCCAGCAAAGGATACAGGGATTTCGCCCTGGCCAGATTCTGAGCAATCCCATGTATTCGGAGCACAAATCGAAGAATAGGAAGTCGAGCATAGGCGGAAAGCACGACCACATGAAATGGGAGCCACGCCCGCCGCGGGACACACGAGCAACGGAGCAGCGAAGGGACAGGCGGGGTATGGAGGTGGGCGGCTAGGCGGAAAGAGAGGCGGTGAGCGACGTGACGTTGGTCGGAGGTCCGGTCGAGCCAGAGTCCAGAGGGAAGTGCATAACCTGGTCACAGGGACCGGAGCAGCAAGGACGTCGGCGACCCTAAGGAGCAGGAAGGGGACGATTCATATGCCCTTATTTAATTTTCTTTTTGCAGGGGATCATATGCCTATTTTAGTTCGCCACAGATCATATGCCCTTGTTTTATTTGCCTTCTTGGTCATTTGCCTTGTCTAATTACTTGAATAATTTGAAAACTCTGAGCCTAGTAATGCCACGTGAAATGAAGGGCTTGCCCCTTGGTAAACTTGCCATTTCGATAAACTATATATATCTCAACAAAACCAACCAGCCCGCCATATTCGTCCCATTCGACAGAGCGAGCAGAGTCTCATACAGGATGGCGACCACGATCAATTGCACGGACATTCTACCTCACTAGCTTCATTAGCAACACTAGAAGAAGAATGACGAAAAGAAAGTACACTAAAACCTGAAGCTTTGCATTTTGGGCGGCCAACTTCTCGATACGTCGATCCAGTGCTGCTGTCTCAACCCTAATAGCATCAATTTGAGCTCTTGTAGCATCAATTTCAGCCCTCGTAGCATCAACGTCGTCGCTGCATTTCTGTTGACACGTGACGAGCAGACGCATTGCCCATGATGAGCACATTTATCATCCAAATCTCCTCGACCATGTCCAAGCACTTGTCCAGCCACATGAAGAAACGCCAGTCTTTCACCTGTCCAAACATACTAAATTCAGTACTCCCTCCATTTTTGTATACAAGGCCACAAACCCATATTACAGGTACCAAGGTAGAAATTAATGCTTACTTAAGCCAATGTTACAAGCTTGTCTTTTCTCCTTGTTCGACATATTAATTAATGTGTATTTTTTCTTCAACGCACAACAAAACAACCCTCTCACTCCTCGTTGGTTGATTAACGTGGTACATGAAAACTAAGCTTCTCACTCCCACATGCATGCAAGGGGTATTAATGTCCTCGGTTGCTAGTACGAGGCAAACCTCATCAATTTTACCTCGATTGATGTTAGTGACCTTGTATAGTTGCAAATTGTAATTTTGATAATTTCGGTCGGTGGGTGGGTCGATCCGTTCAGGTCGGTGTCGTGGTTCTAAGCCTGACAGTAGAGTGGGGGGTAGGTATGGAGAGGCAAGGTCCTAGCTATGGAGAGGTTGTAAGCACAAGGGATGTACGAGTTCAGGCCCTTCTCGGAAGAAGTAACAGCCCTACGTCTCGGAGCCCGGAGGCGGTCGAGTGGATTATCAATGTATGGATTACAAGGTGCCGAACCCTTCTGCCTGTGGAGGGGGGTGGCTTATATAGAGTGCGCCAGGACCCCAGCCAGCCCACGTAGGAGAGGGTTTAAGGTGAGTTAAGTCTGGGGCGTTACTGGTAACGCCCCACATAAAGTGCCTTTACTATCATAAAGTCTACTTAATTACAGGCCGTTGCGGTGCAGAGTGCCTCTTGACCTCCTGGTGGTCGAGTGAGTCTTCGTGGTCGAGTCCTTCAGGCCAGTCGAGTGAATCCTCGTTGGTCGACTGGAAGGCGACCTCTTCTAGGGATGTCCTAGGGTAAGTTACTTGGAACAGGTCCATGACCCTACCCTAGGTACATAACCCCATCATTAGCCCCCGAATGGATTGAGGCTTCGAGTGAAGAAGGAGTTGATGTCGTTTCCGATTAACCTTTGCGCTCTAGTTGTGCGCTGTTCTGGATCAAAGAATCTCTTCGTTGACAGGGAGCAATTTGTCTTCGGTCGACTCGATCCATTCTATTTTTGCGTCGAGTGATCTTTCGAGCTTTGACGATCTCCGAGCGACGGATCGCCGGAAACACCGCGTCTGACAGACTGATTTGTTGCTCGCGGATTCCGCGGGGTGCGAAATTTGGGGGCGCGCGCGAAGCGGGGCAGACCGCGGCGTTCGGATGGGACGGGGCATAGACGCCTCGATCTCCGCGCCGCCTTTTTCGCCACGTATCCAGTCCTCATAACTGCTCCCAGATATGATTAGATCGACCGGGCCCATATGTCAGCCACTCGGAAGGGACCTTATAAATGTGCCCGGCGAGGATTTCTGTGCTGCGCCTCAGCATTCTCCCTCTCTCCCTCTGCTTCCTTCCTCCCTGCTCAGCGTGCTCGCTCTCGCCCCCGCACCACTTCCCTTCGTGCATCTCACCGGCGACCATGGCCAAGGAGAAGGTGGTGGCGCTGGAGCGTGCCAAGAAGGCGTCGGCATCGGAGAAGGCGAAGGGGAGATCCACCAGCCGCAGAGGGTCCTCGTCCAGATCCCGCCTGCCGAAAGGCTGGGTCCAAGGAGACTGGATCCAGTCGACCATCACGGAGAAGGACCTCCTCGACATGGCCAACGAGGGCTTGATCCCTCACGGAGCTGCGAGGTTGCCGGGGAAGGAGTGGCAGCCACAGCCAGAAGAGGGTGAGTGTGTGCTTCTGGCCACTCATGTTGATCGTGGGTTTTCCTTGCCGCCAAGCATTTTCTTCCGTGGCTTCTTGAATTTCTTTGGAGCGCAGCTCCACCACTTTACCCCAAACTCCATTGCCTATCTTGCTGCGTTCGTGTCCATGTGTGAGGGTTTCTTGGGCTGTCGACCGCACTGGGGTTTGTTCAAACGTATCTTCACGTGTCGCTCTCAGACCGTGAAGAAGGCGAGCCCAGGTGATGAGAAGACCCGAGTCGTCCAAATGTGTGGGGGCCTGGGGATTCAGGTGAGGAATAAGAGCACCTTCCCGCCCATGTCCTTTCCCGAGTCCGTCAGAGGCTGGCAGTCGACTTGGTTCTACTGTCAGGTCCAGTCGACGCCAGGGCAATCGAGTGGACTCCCTCCGTTTACCATGGACCGAGTGAACAAGCCCTCCCCTCTGAAGCTGATTCCGGAGGAGAAAGCCGACGTGAAGATGTTGATGGAGCGCGTGGTGCAGTTGGTTCGGGAGGGGGTGACGGGCATGGATCTTCTGGAGGTCTTCCTCAGGCGTCGCATCCAACCCCTTCAATTCCGGAGCCACTGCATGTGGTTGTACTGTGGGCCCGAAGACGAGACTAGGGTCTATCCAGAAGAAGTCGACGATGCCACTCTGGAAAGATGGATGGTAGCCGTTACCGGAAACAGGGACAACCCGCGCGGAGCCAGAAGGATTCCTCCACTCGACCACAACAGCGACCCAAACAAGGTACACTTGCTCTGCTTTCCATTGTGTCCTTGTCGTATTCATTTCTGCTAACCCTGCCGACTGGTCGACTGATCCTTGTTTGGGCATCTGCTAGGCCTTCACCGAGTTGTACTCGATGCCCAATGGGGCACAAGCTTCGACTGAGGAAGGCGAGGCGAGCGGGGGCGAGGCGAGTGGGGGCGAGAGCCAGGAAGAGGAGGAATGGGACTCGGATGCTGCAGGGGATGATGACGACGATGATGATGATGAAGGTGATGAAGATGACATCGAGGACGAGGAAGAAGAGGAGGAGGAGGTCGTTCCACCGCGCTCAGAAAGGCGGTCGAAGCTTGTCCACGACCCTTCGACCGAACGTGGTAAGGGGGTTGCGACCGCCACTCAGTCGACCAAGCGCCCTCGGACCACCTCTCCGGCGCCGACTGAAAAGGCGCCGAAGCAGCCCAGGGCGGCCTCATCGAAGCCGACCAAGCTCCTGCCGAAGATGAAGGTGTCCATCCCCACCATATCAGGGTAATTGTGTTGCTCATATTTTCTTATTCTGTGCGAACTTTATCTCTGGTCGACGCTGAGGTTAGTCGACTGATCCTTTGGAGTTGCAGTGTTGCTACTTCTGAGACCTCGGCCCGGGCCGATGACCACGAGATGGAGGATGCAGCAACTTCGAATCCAGGTACTGTGTTCTTAATACCATTCTTAGTCGACTGACTCGCGATCTCTGATCCTGATCCTTCTCCGCAGCTCCACCCAACACTGTTATCGATCTTCCTGATGATGATGAGGATGAAGAGCCGCTGAAGCACAGGAGGAGTCGGAAAGCGTCCGCCAGTAAGGTGCCTCAGGATGTGCCGGCGCCTGAAATCCTGACTGTGGAGGAAGAGAACACCACTCGACACACGGTGACCTTCGCGAATCCACTGACGAGTGCTCAGCAGCCTTCCCTCTTCATGACGCACCACGTCCCGGAGGACCAAGCTGGCGCAGCGAAGGAGGCGATACGCCAGGCGGGACTCATGATGGAGTAGCTGAAGACCATCCGGGACGCAAGCCAGGCAGCTTATGACGCCAGTTCTGCCCTCCAAAGCAATGTCCAGGTCAGTCGACCGCTGTTTGTTCTGTTGGATATGCTACCAAAAACTTTTCTTTTCCGGAATTTATATTAGTCACCCACTGGGTGTGTCGAATAAACTCCGTGTTAGCGGGGGCACGCTGAGTGCACCCGCTGGGTGTAGTCCCCAAGGCTAAGGTCGACTGCTGGCAGTCGGCCTTAGGCTTTATGATGTCAATCTTTCTGTCAGTCGACTGGTCGACTGGATTTCGCAAACTGGTGGGGGCACGCTGAGTGCACCCACTGGTGTAGTCCCCAAGGCTAAGGTCGACTGCTGGCAGTCGGCCTTAGGCTTTATGATGTCAATCTTTCTGTCAGTCGACTGGTCGACTGGATTTCGCAAACCGGTGGGGGCACGCTGAGTGCACCCACTGGGTGTAGTCCCCAAGGCTAAGGTCGACTGCTGGCAGTCGGCCTTAGGCTTTATGATGTCAATCTTTCTGTCAGTCGACTGGTCGACTGGATTTCGCAAAGCGGTGGGGGCACGCTGAGTGCACCCGCTGGGTGTAGTCCCCGAGACTGTGGTCGACTGCTTGCAGTTGATCACAGTCTTAGAGAATGCGTCTCGCACACTGTTTTTTTTTTTTTGAGGTCGACTGGTCGACTTTGTCTTCAACAGGATTAGTGGGGGCACGCTGAGTGCACCCACTGGGTGTAGTCCCCGAGACTACGGTCGAATGCTTGTATTCGGCTGTAGTCTTAGAAACGTGTGTTTTTCCCTTTTTCACTCGGAAGTGAGTTACATTTGACGTTTAGTCGATTGGTTCTTCGCAGAACTCCTGTGATCTTGTGGCTCGCTACTCAGAGCTGGAACAAAAACATACTCAAGTCGAGCTGAGCTTGAAGCTGGTTCAGGAGAAGCTGACAAAGGCAAAGGAGGAGACCGAAGGTATGTTTGGTGAGACCCTGACGACTGCTTTTCCCCTTGCTTGTTTCGGCATCTGATCTCGCTGTAACTTGCAGGTAAGGTAAGGGAGGCCCAGCAGAAGAAAGACCTTGAGCTAGCTGAGAAGATCAAGCTTGTTGACGAGAAGTTAGCTTCAGTCACCAAGCTCGAACAAGACAATACCAATCTGAAAACTGCTCTTGGGATTGCCAACAAGGAAGTCAGTCGACTGAGAACTGACAAAGCTGCCTTGACCGATCAAGTCAGCAAATTGACTGAGAAGAAAACTGAACTGGAAGCCTTCCTGAGTGGCCTTGCCAAGAAGCTGTTTCTTATGCTTGAAGGTAAACCTCCATGTTTGGTAAATATTTCCAACTGTGGCTTCTTCCATTCGACTATCCCCTTGACTTAGTGATCACCCTTGCAGAATTTTGTCAAAACTTCGAAGAGGAAACCAGCCGACTGGAGCCAAACCTTGACCCCGTCAATTCTCCGGTGAACGACGAAGTTGCCATGGATGTTTTCCGACTGGAGTCTCGTGTCGCAGCTGTCGTGGACTATCTCGCAAGGCTGAAGGCCGCCACATCTCGCATCGACTCGACGCTCTGGCCTGAGGAGACACTTCAGAATGACCTTGAGTCGCTGATGGCCCGCTTGAACACGATCCCTGGTCGAGTGCAGGAGTGGAAGAAGTCCTCGGCTCGGTGTGGTGCAGATGTCGCTCTGTGTCTGGCCCGAGTCCACTGCAAAGATGCGCGAGAAGAGAAGCTGGCGGCCCTTCGGGTGGCCAATACCAAGAAGCACGACTTCAGATCCTTTATGGAAACTTTCCTTGCAGCTGCCAGTCAGATCGCCGACGGGATTGACCTTGATGAATTTGTTGCACCTTCCAGCCCTCCACAGGAGGGGTAAAAAACTTCTTCTGGCTCGACGCTTTAAATTTGCCTCGGTATGCCGAGTGGAATTGTAACCGACAAACCTTAACAGGCTTGACGCCTGAGCACTTTCGGTTCCTTTAGATATCAATTCAAACTTGAATTTGGCGCTTGAATACGATTGCCTTCGGCTCGGAATGTCTTTTGCAGGTTCAAAGCAAGGTGCCTGTGCTGCAGTCGACTTATTCTTTAGTCCACTTAGACGAGCACTGGGCTGCAGCTAAGCCCCCGAGTGAGAGGGTTGCTCTTCACTCGGTAGGATTTTGTAACTTAGGCGAGTACGAGGCTGCAGCTAAGCCTCCGAGTGGAAGGCTGGCTTACCACTCGGTAGGATTTTTACAACTTAGGCGAGTGCTTGGACTGTAGCTAAGCCTCCGAGTGGAAGGCTGGCTTACCACTCGGTAGGATTTTTATAACTTAGGCGAGCACGAGGCTGCAGCTAAGCCTCCGAGTGGAAGGCTGGCTTACCACTCGGTAGGATTTTTACAACTTAGGCGAGTGCTTGGACTGCAGCTAAGCCTCCGAGTGGAAGGCTGGCTTACCACTCGGTAGGATTTTTATAACTTAGGCGAGCACGAGGCTGCAGCTAAGCCTCCGAGTGAAAGGCTGGCTTGCCACTCGGTAGGATTTTTATAACTTAGGCGAGTGCTTGGACTGCAGCTAAGCCCCCGAGTGAGAGGGTTGCTCTTCACTCGGTAGGATTTTGATAACTTAGGCGAAACGGATTCGCAGCTAAGCCTCCGAGTGGGAGTCTGGTTCACCACTCGGTAGGAATTTGATACCTTAGGCGAAACGGATTCGCAGCTAAGCCCCCGAGTGAGAGGGTTGCTCTTCACTCGGTAGGATTTTTACAAACTTAGGCGAAACGGATTCGCAGCTAAGTCACCCACTGAGGGGAATTTCATTGGACAAAAAATAAAAAGTGACAGATATTATGGAGGAACTATGACACTTATTATTTTGGGGTCCATGAACTACAGAAGTACTTTATTGCAACTCATCCGAGTGATAAAGCTTAAGTGTAAAACGGGCGGAGTAGCTCCGCGTTCCAAGCTCGGGGCTCATCGATATTATGCTCGACGTTGTAAAGACGATACGCCCCGTTGTGGAGAACCTTGGTGACGATGAAGGGGCCTTCCCAAGAAGGAGCAAGCTTGTGTGGTTTGTGCTGATCTACTCGGAGAACCAAATCCCCTTCCTGGAAGGCTCGACCTCTCACATTTCGGGCGTGGAAACGCCGCAGATCTTGTTGGTAGATGGTCGACCGGATCAGAGCCATCTCCCTTTCTTCCTCTAAAAGGTCGACTGCGTCCTGCCGCGCTTGTTCAGCTTCTGCTTCGCTGTAGATTTCAACTCGAGGAGCATTGTGGAGAAGATCACTCGGCAAGACTGCCTCAGCTCCATAGACCAAGAAGAATGGAGTTCTTCCGGTCGACCGATTAGGCGTGGTCTGCAGTCCCCAGAGTACAGATGGAAGTTCGTCGACCCAAGCTCCAGCCGCGTGTTTGAGATCACGCATCAGTCGAGGCTTCAGTCCCTTGAGAATCAGTCCATTAGCTCGCTCTGCTTGCCCATTCGACTGCGGATGGGCGACTGATGCGTAGTCGACCCGTGTGCCCTGGGAGTTGCAGAAGGTTCTGAATTCCTCTGAGTCAAAGTTCGACCCATTATCCGTAATGATGCTGTGCGGGACTCCATATCTGAATATTAGTTCCCTGATGAAGCTAACAGCAGTACCGGTGTCGAGGCTCTTGATTGGTTTAGCCTCGATCCACTTGGTGAACTTGTCGACTGCCACCAGTACATGCGTGAAGCCACTTCGTCCTGTTCTCAAAGGGCCGACCATGTCCAGCCCCCAAACTGCAAAAGGCCAGACGAGTGGGATGGTCTTCAAAGCTGACGCAGGTTTGTGCGACATATTCGAGTAGAACTGACATCCCTCGCACTTATCCACTATCTCCTTTGCCATCTCATTCGCCTTGGGCCAGTAAAATCCGGCTCGGTATGCTTTGGCCACGATGGTCCGGGAGGACGCATGATGACCACAGGTCCCCGAGTGAATATCATTGAGGATGAGTCGACCTTCTCCTGGTGTTATGCACTTCTGACCGACTCCAGTCGTGCTCTCTCTGTATAATTGTCCTTTGATGACGGTGAAGGCCTTAGATCGACGGACGATCCGTCGAGCCTCTTCCTCGTCCTCCGGAAGCTCTTTCCTCAAGATATATGCGACATACGGAATCGTCCAGTCGGGAATGACTACCAAAACCTCCATGATCAAGTCGACCACCGCTGGGACTTCAACTTCAGTCGGATCTGTGGCACTCTTGGGCTGCGGAGTTTCTTCGGTGAAAGGATCTTCTTTGACTGACGGAGTGTGTATATGCTCCAAGAACACACCACTCGGAATGGCTTCTCTCTTGGAACCTATCTTTGCTAGATCATCAGCTGCTTGATTTTTCAGTCGGGGTATATGATGGAGCTCCAACCCCTCGAACTTTTTCTCCAGCTTCCTCACTGCACTGCAGTATCCAGTCATGGCTGGGCTTCTCACGTCCCACTCTTTCATCACCTGATTGACCACTAAATCCGAGTCGCCATAGACCATTAGGCGACGGACGCCGAGTGAAATGGCCATGCGCAACTCATATAGGAGGGCCTCATATTCTGCCTCATTGTTGGAGGAATCAAAGTGAATCTGGAGCACATATCTGAGCTTATCTCCTCTGGGGGAAACCAGGACAACCCCAGCACCAGAACCATTCAACATCTTAGAACCATCGAAAAACATGGTCCAATGCTCCGAGTGAACTTCAGTCGGCTGCTGCTGTTCGATCCACTCGGCGAGGAAATCTGCTATTGCCTGGGACTTAATGGCTTTCTTTGCCTCAAACTTGATATCAAGGGGAAGAAGTTCAATCGCCCATTTGGCCACTCGACCAGTTGCATCTCTGTTGTGCAAAATCTCTGATAGTGGAGCGTCGCTGACGACTGTGATTGAATGGTCAGAGAAATAATGAGCAACCTTCTTTGTGGTCATGTATATTCCATACACAAGCTTCTGATAATGAGGATATCTCTGCTTGGATGGAGTCAAGACTTCAGACAAATAATACACTGGGCGTTGAACTTTGAGAGCTTTTCCTTCTTCTTCCCGCTCGACCGTTAGCACAGTACTGACGACTTGTCCTGTGGCTGCGATGTAGAGCAATAGAGGCTCTTTGCTGATTGGAGCAGCAAGCACCGGCTGGGTGGAGAGCAGAGCTTTTAGCTCGGCAAACGCTGCATCAGCTTCTGGAGTCCACTCGAACTTGTCAGCCTTCTTCATCAGTCGGTAAAGAGGCAATGCCTTTTCACCGAGTCGTGAGATGAATCGACTTAATGTGGCCAAGCATCCAGTAAGCTTCTGGACATCGTGCACTCGCACAGGGCGTTTCATTCGGAGAATAGTGCCAATCTTTTCTGGGTTGGCGTCGATTCCCCGTTCGGAAACGAGAAAACCGAGTAACTTGCCACCAGGAACTCCAAATGTGCACTTTGATGGATTGAGCTTGATATCATACCTTCTGAGGTTGGCAAATGTTTCGGCGAGGTCAGCGAGCAGGTCGGAACCTTTTCGTGACTTGACAACAATATCATCCATATAAGCTTCCACATTCCGACTGATTTGAGTGAGTAGACATTTCTGGATCATTCGCATAAATGTGGCTCCGGCATTCTTGAGGCCGAATGGCATGGTGATATAGCAGAAGCACCCGAATGGAGTGATGAAAGCTGTTTTTACTTCATCGGGCCCATACAGACGGATCTGGTGGTACCCGGAGTAAGCATCTAAAAAAGACAACCTCTCGCATCCCGCGGTCGAGTCAACAATTTGATCTATGCGAGGGAGAGGAAAGTGATCTTTCGGGCAGGCCCGGTTGATGTGCTTGAAATCAATGCACATTCGGAGCGACTTGTCCTTCTTAGGAACCATGACGACATTAGCGAGCCACTCGGAGTGGAATATCTCTCGGATAAATCCTGCCGCCAACAGTCGAGCCACTTCTTCACCGATGGCCTTTCTCTTCTGGACGGCGGACCGCCGAAGATGCTCTTTGACTGGTTTTGCAGACGAGTCGACTCTTAGGCGATGCTCAGCCAGTCCCCTGGGAACACCTGGCATGTCAGCGGGCTTCCATGCAAAAATGTCCCAGTTCTCACGGAGGAACTGGATGAGCGCTTCTTCCTATTTTGGGTCGAGTGTTGTGGAGATGCGGGTCGGAGCTGCTTCGGGATCGGTCGGGTGGATGTGAACAGGCTTCGTCTCACCGGACGACTGGAATGCAGACTCTGTGGCGGGCTTCTTGGATCGCAGCAAGTCACTCGGATCTGCGTTTTGCTTGTATTCTTCGAACTCGACCGCTGTCACTTGGGAATCGGCAATCTTGGAGCCCTTCTGAAAGCACTCCTCTGCCTTTTTCCTATCACCGGTGACAGTGATCACACCTTTGGGACCGGGCATCTTCAATTTGAGGTACACGTAACATGGTCGAGCCATGAACCGTGCATAGGCCGGCCTCCCCAAAATGGCATGATATGCACTTTGAAAATCCACGACCTCAAACGTCAACTTTTCTTTGCGAAAATGCTTCGAATCACCAAACACTACGTCCAAAGCTATTTGGCCGAGTGACTCGGCCTTCTTCCCTGGTATAACTCCATGGAAGCTCATGTTACTAGTGCTCAGTCGGGACATCGGAATGCCCATACCTTTCAATGTATCTGCATACAATAAGTTCAGCCCACTTCCACCATCCATCAGCACCTTTGTCAGTCGAGTGCCTTCGACAACTGGATCGACCACCAAAGCTTGCCTCCCAGGGGTGGCAATATGAGTCGGGTGATCAGATTGGTCGAATGTGATGGGTGTTTGAGACCACTTCAGATAATTTGCCTTTGCTGGGGCTACCATGTTAACCTCTCGGTTAATCACTTTCAGTCGACTTCTGCTTTCCACATCTGCGAAGATCATCAGAGTGGAGTTGATATGCGGATATCCTCCCTCACTGTCCTCTTTGTCTTCGGCCTTGTCCGGCTCCTTCTCCTTGTCCTTAGACTGTTTTCCCTGAAACTGCTGGATCAGGAGTCGACATTGGCGAGTGGTGTGCTTTGGGTAAATGATATTCCCCTCTTCATCTTTCTTCGTGTGAATATGACACGGCATATCCATCACGTCGTTCCCTTCTTTATCCTTTACCTTCTTGGGGTTCCAGGATCCTTTTGGTTTCCCCTTAAACTTTCCTTGAGTCACGGCCAGAGCCTCTCCAGGAGCTGCCGGTTCAGCCTTCCGCTTCTGTTTCCGACTGGTGTTTCCTTTTTCAGACTGACTCGGCTTGTGCTTGCCGCTTCGGAGTCGGTCTTCTTCTTCGCCGTTGGCGTACTTGGTAGCAATCTCCATCATCCGACTCAAGGTCATGTCACCGGTTCGACCAAATTTCAAACTCAGTTCTCTGTTCTTGACACCATCTTTGAAGGCGCATACTGCCTGATGGTCAGAGACATTTTCCACAGTGTGGTGCAAAGTGATCCACCTCTGAATATACTCTCTGAGAGTCTCATTGGTTTTCTGCATGCAGACTTGCAACTCTGTCAATCCCGCTGGTCGCTTGCAAGTCCCTTCGAACGTTCTGACGAACACTCGGGACAGATCTTCCCAAGTGTAAATGCTGCTAGGAGGCAATTGAGTCAACCATGCCCTGGCAGAACCTTCCAACATGAGGGGCAAATGCTTCATGGCCACCTCGTCGTTCCCACCACCGATCTGAACTGCCACTCGGTAGTCTTCAAGCCAAGTTTCAGGCTTAGACTCACCAGTGAACTTGCTGACTCCTGTTGCCAACCTGAAATTGGGGGGGATAACTGCGGCTCTGATAGCTCTGCTGAAACATTCAGGACCAGAAACATGTACTCGACTGCTCGTGGGTACATCTCTGTCGAGTGCACCTCGATGGGCTCTGTTCCGGTCGACCAACCCTTGCACGATAATGGATCGCGCGTCGAAGCCTGGCTCTCTGGGGTCAACTGGAACCCTACGCCCTGTACTGTACTGACGCCTATCATCTGGCTGCCGAGGAGCGTAAGACCCACCCCTCGGAGGGGAATAGGGCACTCGACGCCTATCATCTCGGTCGAGTCTGTCACCATATTGATCTCGCCGATTCTCACGCCCTTCGCGCCGCGGAGGCGATCTGGGGCTGTGAGCCGACTGAACCATATTCACAGTGACGGATCGACTGTGAATTCTGTTGCGCGACTGAGACACGGCTGAATTCTGATCTCCTGCTGCTCGGAGCAGATCCCTGATCTGCAGCAAACCTCTGCCAGCCTCTGACTTCGAAGGCTGAATGGACTCTGCTATACGGGTCGCAGCTGCTAAATTCTGAATTGGGGTTCGATATACCTGAGTCGGCGGGAAGAGTTGACGTCGACTGGTGTCGGGAACTCGTTGCCGCGCGCGCTCGTCGAGTGCTCACTGAAGGTTCTCCAGTCGAGTGCGCTCGGCCAAATTGGCGAGACGCGCCTCCTCTAAGGCACGAGCCTCGGGGGTTTCTCCTGCGATGGGAATACGCAGGGGATCCTCGTTCCTGCGGCGAAGCTCTTCTCTTTGCAGAGAGTCGAGTGGCTCGGGCTGGTACTCTTCGTAGCCTCGTGCAGGGTCGCCGCCGTCGCCTGCTCCACCACCACGGGCGAAGCCAGGAGGACTGTGGGGCCCGTCGACCATCAAGATTTCCGCCGCTGGATCACTGCTTCCGCACTCGGATGCAGTCTCTCCGGAGCCAGTCGACTGATCGAACAAGCCGTAGAGAGATTCGTTGGGCTCGATTGCCGCAACTTGTGTAGTGGCCGACTGGCGAGCCACCGCGTGACTCACCCATCGTTGAAGCCTCGACCGGCCTGAGCGCTTGCGCTGGCGGGAGACCGGGAGGGTGGAAGATGGAGGAGCCGACCGATACTGGGTCGATGGTTGCCGCAGCAGAACGCCGCGGACACATGCGCGAAAATGCGTCGCACCGCGGACGGGGAGCGCATCTACGTCGAGTGGAGCCTCCTGGAGCCATGCGGAGTCGTCGGCGATGAAGGCGAGAGCGCCGAGACGGATCTCTTGACCCTCGACCAAAATTCCAGCAGACACCATGATGAAAGTACTCGGAAGAATCGCAACTTCTCCACAAAATCGCTAAAACACTAGCCCCAAGGTGGGCGCCAACTGTCGTGGTTCTAAGCCTGACAGTAGAGTGGGGGGTAGGTATGGAGAGGCAAGGTCCTAGCTATGGAGAGGTTGTAAGCACAAGGGATGTACGAGTTCAGGCCCTTCTCGGAAGAAGTAACAGCCCTACGTCTCGGAGCCCGGAGGCGGTCGAGTGGATTATCAATGTATGGATTACAAGGTGCCGAACCCTTCTGCCTGTGGAGGGGGGTGGCTTATATAGAGTGCGCCAGGACCCCAGCCAGCCCACGTAGGAGAGGGTTTAAGGTGAGTTAAGTCTGGGGCGTTACTGGTAACGCCCCACATAAAGTGCCTTTACTATCATAAAGTCTACTTAATTACAGGCCGTTGCGGTGCAGAGTGCCTCTTGACCTCCTGGTGGTCGAGTGAGTCTTCGTGGTCGAGTCCTTCAGGCCAGTCGAGTGAATCCTCGTTGGTCGACTGGAAGGCGACCTCTTCTAGGGATGTCCTAGGGTAAGTTACTTGGAACAGGTCCATGACCCTACCCTAGGTACATAACCCCATCAGTCGGGCCGCGTAGGAAAACAAGTTGATGGAAATTGCAAATTTACGAGCGCAAGACCGACTTTCATGATCTCTGTTTCTAATGGACAAACGGACAAGTTGGTTAAATAGTCTCATCACTTTTATCTGGTTTTTTTATTTGTTTTTTTTCGTTCACTCCCCCACCCTTTTTCTACGGGTTTATTTTCCTCTTCATTCTTTCCTTGTAAACCAACACTTTCCTAAGATACAAAAGATCATGGGTCTAACTTTCCTAACTTACCTAAATCGCAAGTAGGTATGCGGCCGGATCTCGAGATGGAGGTGGTGGTGCTGGTGAATGGCAGCAAGGACAGCTTCTTCAACATGATGTGGTGCCTCGACTAAAATCACAAGGCCACGCGATCCATCCAGCTAGAGAATAGAATTGCTCTCTCAATTGATTACTCAGCCACCGTTACAACTTATACAGCAGAGTTACAACAGAACACCCGATAGAAGTGGCACGCAGGCCCGGGCACTACTCACGATCCTAAAGATCGGGAGGGTACATACACAGGTACAATATACACATGTAATACAACACGCTAACACCCCCCCTCAGCCGGAACTCCGTGTGGAAGGATGTTTAGGCTGGCGCGAAACTCATTGAAGACCTGTGTAGGGAGACCCTTGGTGAAGACATCCGCAAATTGAGAGCCCGATGGAACGTGCAGGACTCGAACTTCGCCAAGGGCCACATGATCGCGGACGAAATGGAGATCAATCTCAATGTGCTTCGTCCGCTGGTGATGTACGGGGTTGGTGGCGATGTATGCGGCGCTGATGTTGTCACAATAGACATTGGTGGCGTGAGAAGGAGGGCGCCGGAGCTCATGTAAGAGTTGGCGCAGCCAACAAGCCTCGGCAACACAGTTGGCCACACCCCGATACTCGGCTTCGGCGCTAGAGCGGGACACGGTGGCCTGCCGTTTGGAGGACCAAGAGAGAAGGTTGCAGCCAAGAAAGACGCAAAATCCAGATGTGGATTTGCGTGTATCGGGGCAACCGGCCCAATCCGCGTCAGAGTAGGCAACAAGCTCAGGAGTGGAAGACTTGTAGAGTTGGAGGCCAAAGTGTGTCGTGCCACGCAAGTACCGAAGAATGCGCTTGATGAGCTGCATGTGGGAGTCGTGTGGATCATGCATGAAGAGACACACCTGTTGGACGGCGTAGGTGAGATCGGGCCGAGTGAGGGTGAGGTATTGAAGGGCGCCGGCTAGACTGCGGTAGGTGGTGGGGTTAGTGAGGGGTTCGCCGACACGAGCAGAGAGTTTGGAGGTGGTGTCTATGGGTGTAGGGACCGGTTTGCAATTTAGCATGTTGGCCCGTTCAAGGATCTCCAAGGCATATTGTTGCTGGCAAAGGAAGAGACCGGAGGTGTTGGGAGTGACATTTATGCCGAGGAAGTGATGGAGCTCCCCAAGATCCGTCATGGAAAACTCACGTTTGAGAGCATGGATGATGTGGTGGAGGGTGTGGGGTGTGCTGGCGGTGAGGATAATGTCATCGACATACACGAGGAGGTAGGCTATGGAGCTCCCATGACGAAGGATGAATAGGGAGGAGTCACATTTGGAGGCAACAAACCCGAGGGAGAGGAGAAAGGACTGGAAGCGATGGAACCAGGTGCGTGGGGCTTGTTTCAAGCCGTATAGGGACTTGCGGAGTAAGCACACGTGGTCCGGGTGGGTAGGATGAACAAATCCAGCGGGTTGTGCACAATACACCGTCTCCTTGAGATCGCCATGAAGAAAAGCATTCTTGACGTCGAGTTGATGAATGGGCCATGAGCTGGACGTGGCAAGACTGAGGACAACTCGAATAGTGGCCGGTTTGACAACCGGGCTGAATGTTTCGTCGTAGTCCACACCTTCTTGTTGGGTGAAGCCGCGAACGACCCAACGAGCCTTGTAACGTGCCAAGGTACCATCGGTGTTGAACTTGTGGCGATATATCCATTTGCCCGTCACCACGTTGACACCTGCAGGTCTAGGAACCAAACACCACGTCGAATTCTTAATTAGAGCATCATATTCATCACACATTGCGCATTGCCAATTGGGATCCTTAAGGGCGGAACGATATGTGGCGGGAATGGGGGAGATGGTTGGGGAAGATACATCAGCGAGGAATAAACGTTTGGGTTGGCAAAATCCAGATTTGGCACGTGTACGCATGTTATGTGAATTTAGGGGAGGTGGGATTGGACGGGCTCGTGCGGGTATACGTGGCGGAGAGGGAGTGGTGGGCTCGGAATGAGAGGAAGATGCGGTATGCGCGACAGACGAGGATGGCGTTGGATCCGAGGTGGATACGCGGTCAGTCGCGCGATCCAAGGAGCCAGGCGGGGACAGTGGGCCGGTAGCGCCAGATACGCGGCCAGATATGGTGGGTGGGGACGGTGTGGGGATCGAGGGGGAGGTGGGACACCGCAGGGAGCGAACGGGGGAGGTACGCATGG
>NC_041381.1:62379942-62422626 GCF_002162155.2 Triticum dicoccoides
TGGGATCTGGTGCCAGATCGGTAGGTAGGATCCGGCGGGGGGGGGGGATTTTGTGTGGCGAGGGGTTGGCTGGCCGCTGGTGTGGCAGGCTCATAAGGGAAGAGTGTTTCGTCGAACGTAACATGTCGGGAGACGATCACACGGCGAGAGGTGAGATCATAGCAGCGATAGCCCTTGTGTTCGAGAGGGTAGCCAAGGAAAACGCAACGGGTCGAGCGTGGGGCAAGTTTGTGAGCCGAGGTGGCGTATAGGTTGGGATAGCAAAGACAGCCAAACACGAGTAGGTGATCGTAGGAGGGGTGGCGGCCATGGAGAATGTAGTAGGGTGTGTAGCCGGCAATGGAGCTAGAGGGACGTATGTTGAGTAAGTGTGTGGCGGTGTGCAGCTCTTCAACCCAGAAGGGTGGAGGCAAATGAGCTTGTAGAAGAAGAGTGCGGACGATATCATTGGTGGTGCGGATGATGCGCTCGGCTTTGCCATTTTGCGGAGATGTGGGGGGGCAGGAAAACGGGTAAGCGATGCCGTTGGCAGAGAAGAAGGTGCGCAAGGAGGTGTTGATGAACTCGCCGCCGTTATCACATTGCAAGGCTTTTATGATGACATTATATTGGGTACGCACAAACGTGAAGAAGCGTTGTAAGGTGGAGGAGGTGTCGGATTTGTTGCGCAAGGGAAAAGTCCAAGAAAAGTGTGTATAATCATCAAGCACAACTAAATAGTATTGATAGCCGGAAAAACTTACAACGGGTGACGTCCACAAGTCACAATGAATAAGCTCAAAAGGAGCAAAAGTGCGACTACTAGAAGAAGGAAAAGGGAGACGCGGTTGTCGGCCGAGCTGACAAGCGTTACATGGAGAGTGCATCTTGTTATTACATGCGGGAAGAAACTTATTGGCTGCTAAAGTGGAGAGAGTTTGAGGGCTTGGGTGGCCAAGTCGGCGATGCCAGACGTCTGTAGTGGAAGTGGTGGTGAAGAGAGCAGTGGGCCAGGTCTTGGAGGTGCCGAAGAACGGGTAGAGATCGCCGGAGCTAGCGGAGATCATGATGACTTTCCTGGTTCGAAGGTCCTTCACAAGAAAGCCAAATGGGTAAAATTCTATAGAGCAAGAGTTATCACGAGTAAACTGTCGAACAGAGATGAGACTAGTGACCACATTAGGGGAAAAAAGAACGTCACGTAATTGAAACTTATGAGGGTGGAGGGTGGTGGATCCTATGTTTTGAATGGGGAGATGAGTGCCATCGCCAACGACAATGTGTGATAAATGATGCTTTAAAGAAGAATTAGGGCGGTGGATGTTACCAGGGTTGCCGGTGACGTGAGACGAAGCGCCGCTGTCGAGGTACCACTCGGAGGAGCCGGGGCCGCCGTGAGGGAGACCTTGAGAGCTGTAGGCCGCCTGGAGCATGGCGAGGTGATCCCAAGAGGGCGGCTGAGGCGGCGGGGTCGCGTACTGCATGTGGTAGGCGTGAGCATGGGCGCCCGGGCGAGGACCGAGGACGCCAGCGGAGTTGGGCGGGATCCACCCGGGGCGGGGCGGCGGCAATGCCATGCCACACGGAGCGAAGAAGCCCAGGTAGGGGTTCGGCGGAGGCGTAGGGTAGGTGGTGGTGCCGCGGTTGCCGGAGTCGCCGAGTCCACGGCCGCGCCCACGGCCGCGGTCACCGCCCTCCTGGCGGGGACCGTAGCCACGGCCGGACTGCTGCTGTCCGCGATCGACGGGGCGTTCAGCGCGATCGCCCTGGCGCGGGATGGGGAGGGCAGGCGGACCAGAAGAGCCCCCGGAAGAGGCGGCGCCGCCGGTGACCGCAAGGATGGTGGCGCTTTCGTCCGCCGCGCGCTGAGTCTGATTCTCCTCGGCGAGCTTGAGGCGGGAGAAGACCGTCTCGAACGGCGGAAGAGGAACCGTATCCCCCAAGACGACGCGGATGGTGTCGAGGCGTTTGTCGATGCCGTGGAGGAACTGGGTGGTGAGATCCACCTCGGTGACGGCGTGGTCGATGTCCGCGAGGCCGGCGGTGAGGAGCTTCATGCGGCGGGCGTACTCGGCGACGGAGAGGTCGCCTTGCTTGAGGTTGCGGTACTGCCGGTTTAGCATCATATACCGGGCAGCGCGATTGGCGAGGAAGTAGTCACGGATCCGCATCTAGAGATCATAGGCAGAGATGGCGCCGACGACGTGGTCGACGAGAGGATCAGCGAGGGTCGCGTAGATCCAGAGGACGAGGTGAGCATCAAGCTCACGGTAGGCGGCGTCGGCGTTGGGAGGAGGAGGGTGCTCGATGAAGTGGGTGACGCCATAGCGAATCAGAACCATAAGGAAGAAGGCCTTCCATTTGTGGTAGTTGTGGTCGTCGGGATTCAGGAGGAATTTGATATGGTTGTGGATGTTGTCGCTGAAGATGGGTAGACGAGAAGAAGCGGCGGCGGGGAGAGACGGGGTGGCAGAAGAGAAAAGAGGAGCAAACTGGGAGGCAGATGGACTGGTGGTGCCGCCGAGGGCTGGGGAAGAACCAGCGATGTGGGGAGCAGCGGTGCCGGTGTCGGACAGAGAGGCCGGCGAGGAGGCGGGGCTGGTGGCCGAGGAGGAAGAAGACTCGGTGGCCATGGATGCGCCTGAGAAACTGATACCAAGCTAAAGAATAGAATTGCTCTCTCAATTGATTACTCAGCCACCGTTACAACTTATACAGCAGAGTTACAACAGAACACCCGATAGAAGTGGCACGCAGGCCCGGGCACTACTCACGATCCTAAAGATCAGGAGGGTACATACACAGGTACAATATACACATGTAATACAACACGCTAACACATCCATCCTCCGACCACTCAGTATGTTCCCCTATTTTTCTGAGCTTCTGCTGAAGTATGGAAGCCATAGTTTCAGTACGCCTGACAGCTTCTTAATGTGTG
The DNA here is from genome assembly GCF_002162155.2 of Triticum dicoccoides. Taxonomy (NCBI): domain Eukaryota; kingdom Viridiplantae; phylum Streptophyta; class Magnoliopsida; order Poales; family Poaceae; genus Triticum; species Triticum dicoccoides. The sequence goes on from NC_041381.1 coordinate 62,382,863, forward strand.
TATGTGTTTGATGTGCTCGCCGCCACAACTGAGCGTGTGTGTGTGTGCGCGCGCGTTGTGCCGCTGCCGCTGCTTTGCATTAGCGTGTGTTTACTTGCCGCTGCTGGTGTTATGCATGTGTGCTTTCTCCAAGCTTCAGTATATGCATGGTTGCACATGAACACGTATAAAGCTCATATGCATGTTGCATTTTAGTGGGGTATTTGGATACTCAAAACATGCACTATGATGTACATTGGTAGTAGTGAATCCGATGCATTGATTTCACACAAGCGTGTATATAAAAACTTTTCCTCTGATTAGTAATTCATTTTCCTTCTCTATAATTTTTGTTTGGTGGCGGGATTGATCTCTCCAGCTGTTCGTTTCACACATGGAGCAATCAAGCTGTGCCTGTGTTCGGGCACCCATTGCTGCTCAAATTCTCCGTTCTTTCTTTTAGGCTGGATGATGTGCTTTGTTTGGTTTGTGATATGGGTAAGCACCTTTGTACAGGTAAGCTTAGAACTTTTTATATGGTAATGTAAATATTTTCTTCCATCATGTACGCGATATGCCAAACAAACATATTAGAATAGTTATTCAAATGGTTGTTTATTATTATTTTAAATGTGAAAGAATTATGCAGTGTAATTACGTGCAGAGGCCAGCGTCCAATCCCGCATGGAGGCCGGCAAGTGTAGGTTGCACGTCCGTCTCATGCCCCTCATCGTTTGTAATTCTGAATATACATGTGTTTTTAAATGCTACACATGTTCTCAAACTGGATCATATTTATGCGTTGATTTTAAAGTATCCTTCCAAATTTTGACTCATGACCCAGCAAAGAAGAGTTCAAGCTATGCAAGGCTCAAAGAAGAGGTTAGTTTCTTCCATGCAGATAAAGCTGCATATTTACCCTTTTAAGATCTGGGCACAATGTGTTTTCCTACAATTGTATTCTTCATATCTTTACCATGTAGTGTTACCAAGTATTGCTTCACAATCCCCCTATCTCTTTACCTATAAGTAATTGTTCCTAGCATGTATGTCAGCTACCTATAAGCATAATTAGCAACACACCTTTTTTTGGTGATTTCATCTAACAACTACTTAGTTCTATTAACATTTTACTCATTTGTGATAGGCACATACTACGAAAACGATTTTAAATTGGATAAAATCTGTTCAATGGTGCAAATTATATCCAGGTAAAGATAATTATGTCCATTTGATTAACACCATCATACTCTCGTGCAGCACATAGGGGAAGTAAAAAATAAATACAAGTATATTTGAGCCTCTTTATAGTTGTCCATCTGGTTCTAAACATTGCTAAGATGCAAAGTAATTTTACATTAATTAATAGTGGCACATATGAGTTGGTTTGCAATGAAGTGGGCAAGTAAATGTGCTTGCTGACTAAACATTTTTCATAAATACGGGTATGAAGATAATATGTTCTTTATTTACTCTTCTGACAATGGGATAACAATTGTTTGGCACCAATTAATACTTCAGTTTTATAAACCATAGTATATCTAATAGTGTTTTTTTCGCAGTATTTAAAAAATAGGCCCTGGCATGTTTGACCCCTTTTTTCCGTAAACACCTACTATTTGTTAATAGTCGTGGTATATATAGCAATGTTTCTTATTTGTTTAGATGAAAATGAAGAAAATATGTCATAGAGGCAATAATAAAGTTATTATTTATTTCCTTATATCATGATAAATGTTTATTATTCATGCTAATATTGTATAAACCGGAAACATAATACATGTTTGAATACATAGACAAACATAATGTCACTAATATGCCTCTACTTGACTAGCTCATTAATCAAAGATGGTTATGTTTCCTAACCATAGACATGAGTTGTCATTTGATTAACATGATCACATCATTAGGAGAATAATGTGATTGACTTGACCCATTCCGTTAGCTTAGCACTTGATCGTTTAGTATGTTGCTATTGCTTTCTTCATGACTTATACATGTTCCTACAACTATGAGATTATGCAACTCCCGTTTACCAGAGGAACACTTTGTGTGCTACCAAACGTCACAACGTAACTGGGTGATTATAAAGGAGCTCTACAGGTGTCTCCAAAGGTACATGTTGAGTTGGCGTATTTCGAGATTAGGTTTTGTCACTCCGATTGTCGGAGAGGTACCTCTGGGCCCTCTCGGTAATGCACATCACTATAAGCCTTGCAAGTAATGTAGCTAATGAGTTAGTTACGGAATGATGCATTACATAACAAGCAAACAGACTTCCCGGTAACGAGATTGAACTAGGTATTGAGATACCGACGATCGAATCTCAGGCAAGTAACATACCGATGACAAAGGGAACAACGTATGTCGTTATGCGGTTTGACCAATAAAGATCTTCGTAGAATATGTAGGAGCCAATATGAGCATCCAGGTTCCGCTATTGGTTATTGACCGGAGACGTGTCTCGGTCATGTCTACATAGTTCTCGAACCCATAGGGTCCGCACGCTTAAAGTTAGATGACAGTTATATTATGAGTTCATGTGTTTTGATGTACCGAAGATAGTTCGGAGTCCCGGATGTGATCACGGACATGACGAGGAGTCTCGAAATGGTCGAGACATGAAGATTGATATATTGGACGACTATATTCGAACACCGGAATGGTTCTAGGGGTTATCGGATATATACCGGAGTACCGGGGGGTTACCGGAACCCCCCGAGGGGTTAATGGGCCTCATGGGCCCAAAGTGGAGAAGAGGAGGGGCGGCCGGGGCAGGCCGCGCTCCCCCTCCCCCTCTAGTCCGAATAGGACAAGGAGGGGGGCGGCGCCCCCCTTTCCTTCCTCCCCTCTCTCCCTTCCTTCCCCTTCTCCTAGTTGGACAAGGAAAGGAGGGAGTCCTACTCTCGGTGGGAGTAGGACTCCTCCTGGCGCGCCCCTCCTGGCCGGCCGCCCCCTCCCCCCTTGCTCCTTTATATACGGGGGCAGGGGGCACCTCTAGACAGAACAACAATTGATCCTTGAGATCTATTAGCCGTGTGCGGTGCCCCCTCCACTATATTCCACCTCGATAATATCGTAGCGGTGCTTAGGTGAAGCCCTGCGTCGGTAGAACATGATCATCGTCACCACGCCGTCGTGCTGACGGAACTCTCCCTCGACACTCGGCTGGATCGGAGTTCGAGGGACGTCATCGAGCTGAACGTGTGCAAGAACTCGGAGGTGTCGTGCTTTCGGTGCTTGATCGGTCAGGCCGTGAAGACGTACGACTATATCAACCGTGTTGTGCTAACGCTTCCGCTTTCGGTCTACGAGGGTACTTGGACAACACTCTCCCCTCTCGTTGCTATGCATCACCATGATCTTGCGTGTGCGTAGAAATTTTTTTGAAATTACTACGTTCCCCAACAGAAAAGCCCCCCTTCCCCAGAGTTTACATTAAAGCAACCAAAAGTATCTTACAACCATCCTCAACAACACAGCCAGGAAAGCTGGCTAAAGCGTCGAAAAGGGAAATGTGGCCATAGTAATTCTGCGGACCTTTGTATGGATAATAATATTTGACTCTCAATTGCATGTGAAAAAAGAAAGTGTGAACGTCTTGTAGAACTTGGTGGAGATTGTCAGCGAGCCACTGGTCAAAGTTGCTTTGCAATGACGGTGAGGATTTGGAAAATCTCGGCTATCATGGGCCAACCGGTATACTCCCGAACGGCGATGTCGTATGGTGGCAATGGGGTGTACTCCTGGACGGGGGTGTTGTCCGATGGCAGCGGGGTGTGATGACGTACAAGGAAAGGAAAAGTGGGACTGTGGAAAAAAACCAAAACGGGAGTATTCAGAAAAAATGGTTGTGGGAAGCAGGTTATGTGTGTGTACGTGGGGGCGGGGGAGGGGGGAAGATCAAACGAAATGGGAGTATTGCCATTTATAATTGGTTGAGTGCAACCAATGCTAGCCGTTATTTGGTTGCAACAACGATCTATGTTATAGCTCTTGTCATATATCCTTCTGTATTCATCTCAGTGTCAATTTCACTTGTTTTTTGAATAAATTATAATATAGGCAAGAATAAGGATCATAACTGATGTGTCGTGCTGCCCACGACAAGTCTGGCTACGGATGAAAATTTTACCATCTGAAGTCATCTTTGTTTCTTGTACAGAGTACAACCACTAGATTGTGTGCTCAGAGTGGTGGAGTATATGAGTGAGGACTAAGTTCGAAGTTGTTTTAGCCTGCGAAAAGGTTAAGATTTCCTTTAACGTTTAAGGTTCTAGGATATAACATAGCCTCTTAATGTTAACACCGACAAAAAGTGTGTGTGTGTGTGTGTGTGTGTGTGTGTGTGTGTGTGTGTGTGTGTGTGTGTGTGTGTGTGTGTGTGTGAAGGATGTAGGGTGGTAGACAGAGAGGGGAGTGAGCTACAAATATACACGGTGTGAAAGAGAGGATGTAAGGAGAGAGGTAGACTGACATATTACACTGAGAGAAAGAGAGGATATATAGAAAGAGCTTTGGAGTTTGATGCAGGTGGAAGGGAGATTGGGAGCCGATGTGTAACTAATTGAGGTGGTGAACATGGACTGGAGTTGTGCAGATAGTTGCGGGAGAAAAAAAGGTGTTGAGTGATATATTGATAAAAAAAGTAGATGCATATGTGCACGAGAAATCTATAGGAATACATTGACTCGATTAAATGTTCATACCAATTATATGTATTTATTGTGTAGGATAGTTATGAGTTGAGGTATAAATCTTCATACTAATGTCGACTGATATACTAAGTACTCCCTCTATAAACAAATATAAGAGCATTCTTCTCCCTTCCCTTCTCTCTACTAACGTCACTCTTTCTCATAAATGCTCTTATACTTCTTTACGGAGGAAGTAGATCTTAGTTTGTAACATATAATTATTCGGATCATTTCTCTGTGTATAAATCATTGAGTCACATTGAAGGTGAAGTGGATTTCAATTATTTTTAATTCTTGCGGGCTATATTTTCTATACATGTGAAATATGACATACATTATACGCACAATTGAAAAAAATCTATACATGGAATTTGACATCAATTGCATTCATAGGTATAATAAAAAAAATAGTTAGAAGCTCGTGGTAACGCACGTGCATTGTACTAGTATAAATTTAACTATGTAGCTAAATACGATGAGTTGTCATGAGATAAAATATAGTGTGATGATATACATTTTATCCAATGAGCACCTTCGTGATGTTGAGTCAGCACAACATCTGAAGATTTTATTTTATTTTATTCGAAAAAACTTTAGATCTATTCATCAACTATCAAGATAGTAAAAGAACATCAGAAGTAAAAAAATTACATTCAGGCCTGTATATCACCTAGAGACGACTACAAACACTGGACCGAGTCGAAGGCGCGCCGCCATCATTGTCCTCCCGCACCGGAGTCGGTCAAACCTTGTTGTAGTAGATAGTCGAGAAGTCGTCATGTTAATGCCCTACAGGATCAGCATATCGATGAAGAGAAGCATAGATTAGAAGGATCCAACCTGTAGACACACGAACGGACAAAGACAAACGGCAACCGAATCACGCGAGATTCACTGAAGACAAACCTCCACCAGCCCTTCGACGATGCAAGAAGCACCGTTAAGAGGGGTTCTAGGCGGGTAAACAGTATTCCATCTTCAAGGAGCCGCCTCCGCCTTGCCTCTCTAAGCAGAACACAAACCCTAAAAAGGTCATAAAGACATCAAAAAACGAAGCCCTGTCATTGGCAAGGGTCGGGATCCACCACACCTCCATGGCCTTAAAAGCATCTTTAGCAGACCCCGTATATTGCCGACCCGCAAAACTCGTTTACAGTTCGCGAAAAACGGTTTTGCGGGCAGGCGCTGCCGAGCGGACCCCTCATAGCTGAACTGTAAAACGAAATATTCGCGGATATTCCGTTTTACTGTTCTGCTATGCGGTGTCTGCTCTATCGGCGCCCGCCCGAGCCGCATATTAGATGCGTTTTTATCTAAATTTGACACATATGCTTCATATTCAGAATTACTAATTTAATATAAGGAAAAATGTCAATAGTACAATACAACAGTCATCCAAATTACTATAATTATTCAAATCACCGAAGCAAACTAAATAATTGAATACAAAACTTGTCTCGAATACAAATCACATGAATTAAATGAAATGAATGGAATGTGTTGCTGCCCAACCCTTTGCCAATGGTGCTCAATAAGATCCTCCTGAAACTGAAAGTGGGTGTTTGCATTTTCAATCTCCCTGTATGTCTGAAGAAAAGCTCTAATGCGGTTAGGATCTCTAGCTGGTTTGACATGACTATCCACATTGTCGTAGAAGAACTCCAAGTTCATGCCTCTCTCATCTTCGAGAATCATATTATGAAGAATAACACAACATGTCATGATGTTTTTCAAGGATCGCTTGTCCCCAAAAATGAGCAGGACCACGAACAATGGCGAACCTAGATTGCAAAACCCCGAATGCTCTTTCAATGTCTTTTCGGGCTGCCTCTTGTACCCTTGCAAATTCACATTGTTTCCTAGTTTGGGAGTCTTTGATGCTCTTGACAAATGTGCACCAAGAAGGGTAGATACCATTGATAGTGTAGTTGCAAGCAGGAGCATCACCACTAGCAAGCCTAGAAAACAAATGACCGTTGCAACACATTGATATCATTGAGAGTACCCGGCATACCAAAAAAGCAATGCCAAATCCATAAATCCTCGGATGCTACGGCCTCTAGCACAATTGTTGCATCACGAGACTTGCCACAATACATTTCTTGCCATGCCTTTGGGCAGTTTTTCCAAGTCCAATACATACAATCATTGCTTCCTAGCATGCCACGCCAACCTCTTCTCTCACTAGATACCATCAATTTTTGTGTGTCTTCCTCGTTGGGTGCCCAAACATATTCAGTACCAATGACACGGATGATTACTTTGGCAAACCTATGCACTGACTCAATTGTAGTATCTTCACCAATGCGAAGGTACTCATCGGCATAGTCAGCCGAAATGTCGTATGCAATTACTCGCATAGCTGGCGAGATTTTTTGATATGCGATAAATCCCTTCAAGCATGCGGCATTTCTTCTTTGAGTAAAATACCGATAATTGGCCTCTCAAGCTTGCATTATTTCACAGGGATCGACGCATTCGATACCTTCTTCGGAAAAGGTGTGGCGGATATGTTGAATTGTTCACCAAGTAGTCTTGCATCAACATCTCCTTCCCGAGATGGCAATTTCGAGGAATGCAAAGATGGCCGACGGTCGGTCCTTGCCGTCTCTTTCGGTTCTCGTCTTCATGCTCCTTCATGGCGAGGGTCATCACCAACGTTTGCCGCGGATAGTTGAGAAGCAGCGTCTCAACATCCGAGTCGTATGAATGCTCGAGCAAAAACTTCTCGCAGGGGCTCAATTCCATCTAAATTCACAAATACGAACGCCGCATTAACCAACTATGCATAACGCATCCCAAAGCACAAGCGCAAGTACTCACTGGCGGTCTGGGGCGGTGGCTCTACGGCGATGGATCCCGAGGCAACAACAGTGACTAGGGCAGCTTGGATTGGAGAATCCGTTGAGCCGGTGAAGCGGCTAGGTGGAACAGGGAGAGGGGCGCCCCCGCGGTGCCATTCCGCCCGTATATTTGGCCAGAGTCGCCGGCGGCGGACGGGCGAAACCAATGGCGGGCGATGGTGGAAGGGGTGGGGAAAGGGCGCGGGATGAAATGTCCCTCCCGCCAACCGCTTTCCTAGGATACGGGGCACTGTCGGGTCGAGGCGGAAACCTGCGTTTTCGCCGGTTGGGGATGGGATTTTACCGCGCCCCTCAAAAAAAATTTGCGGGTCCGACGCGTTTTGGGGTCTGGTCGGACAACATTTTACGAACAGACCCTTATTTTGGCGGTTATTTTACGGGTGAGGACAGTATACGGGGTCTGCTAGAGACGCTCTAAGGCCACAGAAATGAGGCAGCCCGACGCAGTTGCCAGCGGGAGGCACACAAAAGCTAGCGGCTAGATAGTCACTGCATGTGGCGTTGCTACGTCGAGAGTGTGCATCTGTTCTTCCAAAGCCAAACAATAAACGCTTGTCATAGAGAAAATTTCATGATTATCCGAGTGCGATGCAACAAAATCCTCCTCGATCAAGCCTTAAAGCTTGATAGCGTCAACCAAACAAAAATACTAATGAAAATATAGTAAACAAAAGTTCATAAACAATATATCAAGAGCAAGAAAAATGGCATGCAAGAGCTGAAAAACAAATCCCGTTGACGCATGGTTGAAAACTAGAAAAAACATTTGCGGACCTTGAGCGAGAGCCGACCAGCCGAGCATTTGTAGCTCCCACGTCCAGAGTGTGCATATATTGTTTCACAGCCAAACAATACGCCCTTCTCACAAAGGAAATTCCACAATAATCAGTGTCATTATGGCGCTGCTAGAAGGAGGGCGCGAGAGGGCCGGTCGGGGGCCTTTCTGCCCACGGCCAGGCAAGAGGGAAGGGATTTCCTTCTTAATTCTTGCTTGATTAGATTGATACATCTCCTCTCTTTATATAAAGAGGTTTACTTGACTCCCAAGCAAGGCTTACTTGACCCCTAAGCAAGCAACCCTTATCTCTAATTAACCCTAAGACTAATGGGCCCATTAGGCCCATTACGTACTCTAACACTACACCCCACCTGGACATGCAGCTTGTCCTCGAGCTGCAGCCTAACCAACTTATAACCATGACTCGACGCAACACAAACCTAACACCTAAAAACAAGCCTTTTACATCTCGGCTTGTTTTATGACTCTCAACCTGAAATGAACTGCGACGCTTTATTTTGGACCCCTCAACAAAAAGTGGACACCATCCGCATGTTGGACGTGCACGTATACAGCCACCTGGATCCCATGGACATCACCTGGACCAAAGGAGTGCATGTGTATGGCCACCTGGAAGTGGTTGCAAGAGCGACCAGTAGAGGCGCCCTCGCGGCGGCCGGCTGCGGAAAGCAGTGGTGCTACGCGGTGCGCTCCTGTCGGTGACACCCTGCCTTCTCCCCGCTGGATGGATGTTGGTCTGCACGGCACAGGAAAGAGTGGAGGGCTTGCGATGGAGAATGACGAGGAGGGATGCGCCCCCCAACCGCCGATGTCGCAGACTTTGAGGTCGCTGCCCGCGGGGAAAACAGCATGCCTGCCGCCCGCGGGGGAAACTGCATGCCCAAGAACCCCGACGCAGCGGACGAGATCGAGGTCCTTTGCGCAGCGAAGGGCAACTTGGAGGAGTGGCAGCTGCAGACCACGCATCTCCCGCACACGCCGACACGCTAGGAGGCCGCGTGCAGCAGCCTGCAGCCTCACCGCCGCCGACACGTGGCGGGTAGCGATCCAAGACGGAAGCGGTGACGGCGACGGCGGGGACTTGATCTGCTGGATGTGGACGCCCTGGGATGGCGGCGGCGCTGATGGGAACGAGGTCGTCGCACTCCCGTCGTAGGGCATCCCATACTGGACGGCGGAGCTGACCGGCGGTGGCTGCTGCGGTGCCGCGCCGGACGCGGCGGAGGCCGCCAGGAGCGGCGGCTGCCACTGCAGCCAGGGCTGGGTGGTGGTGGCGATGTATGGCAGCTGCGGCGGCCCGGCGAGCGCGGCGAAGGCCGCCTGGTGCGGTGGCTGCCATGGCAGCCACGGCGGCGCGGGGGCGGCGATGGGCGTCGCAGCTGGGTGTGGCCCGTAGGACCCGGCCAAGAACAGGTGGATCTCCTGGACCGCCTGGGTTAGGTCCCGCAACACCCCGGACACCTCCTCCCAGGTGAGGACGACGGGGGCGGGTGCGACGGAGGACCCCGGCGCTGGCAGGAGTGGGGCGACGACCGTGGTGGTCGCCAGAGGCGACAAGGTGACAGGCAGCGGAAGAGACGGGCTTGGCGGCGGTGAAGACATGATCGAACCAAAGCTAGCTGATACCAAATTGTTATGGCGCTGCTAGAAGGACGGCGCGAGAAGGCCGACCGAGGGCCTTTTTTTGGCCCACGGCCGGGCAAGAGGGAAGGGATTTCCTTCTTAATTCTTGCTTGATTAGATTGATACATCTCCTCTCTTTATATAGAGAGGTTTACTTGACTCCTAACCAAGGCTTACTTGACCCCTAAGCAAGCAACCCTTATCTCTAATTAACCCTAAGACTAATGGGCCCATTAGGCCCATTACGTACTCTAACAGTCATGCAGCAAAGTCCTCCTCGATCCAGCCTTAGAGCATCTTCAATAAAAGATGCAAATTTGAAGATATAAAACACGAGACATAAAAAATTTCATCTTAAAAAGAATGCTTTTTTACATCAAAAAAACAAACTTCAACAGATGATGTATATTGAAGATGTAAAAGAACAATTGCAACAGATGATGCAAAGTGGAATGTAAAAGGCTGCCGATAGTCGCGCGGACGTTGTATAGCTACTGTACAACCGCATAAATTAAAATAAAGCATCCCAAAAAACAACTTAAAAAATTCACATGTCCACAATATCAAATTATTACATAATTAATCAAATCCGCAAGATCAAATGCAACACAATTACAACAAAGTTTTGCACAATACAACAAACGAATAATGAAAATAGGCGGCTCTTTCACCATGCCATTTTTAATACTCCTCCATCAAATCATTCTAAAGTTGATTGTGCACATCGGAGTCTCTAATTTCATTGTACACCTTCTTATCTTTGGACATTCTAAACCGGCGTCAGAAATCTCTCTAGAAAAATGGATGGTGAACCAAAATAGTTGCGCATCAACCTCTTGTGCACCTCAACCCGTTCTCTCTGGATGAACTCACGGCCATACACAGAACTGCAGTGCTTCGGCTTCTTCCTCTTGGGCATCGCCACTAGCATATCAATGTCCTCTTCTTCGATCAAATCATATTCCTCATCCACGAGGAATCGTCCACGAAAGTGGAGTTGCACAAGCTCATGTACAATGCGGAAAATCATCGTCAAACTACCTTTCCAACCCCAATAAAAAAACTTCAAGTTTGCTTGATTTTTTACCTTGGGGGAATTTCTCGAACACCTTGCTTGCAAGGTGGAAGAAATCGGCCAGCTGCAGATTGGGTAGCCGTTCAACAGTGGCTTGTGCGGGCGGCGGCAACAGCTCGGCAGAGGAGACGGCCGCAGCCATACAGAAAAGAAGGCGGGACTATGCCGTGGAGGCCATTACGGTAGCCAGACCTCCGGTGAAGCTTCGATTGGAAGCGGCGGCCGAAATTGAATCGACTGATGCGGAGGACAGCCGTCGCTACTCTAGTGAGGCAGACAGAGTCAAGGCGGGGTGGGCAGCGGCGGCGTCGATTTGGGCAAATCGGCCGATGGCGGAGCAGGCGCCAGGCTGTCGGGCGGAAAGGATATGAAGGTAGTTGGGCGGTTGGTGCGCAGCCTCCACTTTTACATCTCCTGGAGGTGGTGATGCGAATCTGCATCTCAAAGTGTTGTGTTTTACATTTACATCTCCAGGACGCGGAGATGTAATTTTATTTTGCATCTACATCATGTGTTGAGAGGGGTTTTGGAGCCTCGAAGGTGCAAAAGTTAGCTATTTTTGCATCTACATCATCCAATCTTGAGGATATCGCTTATTGTTATTGTCTCGATCAGCTAGGGATTAGAGATTAATCGGAAATTGGCTGATTAATCGATTTTATCGATCGACTATTAATCGGCCAATTTTTGCAAATCTCATGTTCCCAACACTAAAATATGCTATATTCAACACTAAAACAATATTGAACAGAAATATTACCTTGATTCCTAGTCTTTGATTCCTCGTATAATGACAAACAAAATAGGACAAAGGTACATATTGCGTAACAAGGTCCACAAAACGCAAATGAACATAGTTCTTGCAAACATAGTGCTATGAATAGGCACGATTTATCGGTAGATTGCCGATAAATCGCTTGTCATAGCGATAAATCTGCCAAAATGATAAACAGTGAAGACAAGGCATAATCTTATCAGTCACCCCAAAAGTAGCGATAAATCGGACGATAAATCGCTGAATCGTAAGATTTTTTGAACAATGACATCATCTGTTGGAGAGGGTTTTGGAGCCTTGGATATGCAAAAGTTAGCTATTTTTGCATCTACATCATCTATTATAAATGCTCTTAGAGGTTGATGCCGTCAATTGAAAGAAAATTGTGCGAAAATACTATAAAAATAGTTTATGAACAATAATTACTACATTAAATATAAGAGTCCGAAAAAAATACACATAAGAGCTGAAAATAAAAACATTGACGCATGGTTGAAAACTATAAAGAAAAACCTTGTAGCTCCCACGCCAGAGTGTACATATGTTGTTCCAGAGCCAAACAATACGTGTTTTCCACGGAGAAAATTCCATGATTATCCAAGTGCCATGCAGCAAAATCCTACTCGATCCGGCCTTAGAGGTTGATGCCGCCGGTTGGAAGAAAATGGTGTGGAAATACAATAGACAAATTTTATCGGCAATAATTACTATATTATATGTAAGAGTTGGAAATTTCATGATTATCCAAATGTCATGCAATAAAGTCCTCCTCGATCCGGTCTTACAGGTTGATGTCGTTATGGAAAGAAAATGGTGTGAAAATACAATAGGCAAAGTTTATCAGCAATAATTACTACTCCCTCCGTTCCCAAATGTAAGTCTTTTTAGGGATATTTTAATGCAGACTACATATGGATGTATATAGACGCACTTTAGAGTGTAGATTCACTCATTTTGCTCCGTATCTATTTCTTAGTGGAATCTCTAAAAAGACTTATATTTAGGAACGGAAGAAGTATATTATATATAAGAGTCAGGGGGAAAAGGCACGTAAGAGTTTGAAATATAAAAAGAAAACATGGACGCAGGGTTCAAAACTAAAAAAAAAAGGCATATTTTTTTTGAGACAACCTCACGAAGTTTTTATTAATCATGTGCTAATGTCTAGCCTAACCTTTCAAGGGTACACTTTTTGTGTGGGCACGCGGCCTTGGGGATTTTTCGGCTCTGGCCTCTTTGGGCACAAAGGCCTCTTTTCTCCTTTTTCTCCTTGGGCTCCTCTTTTTCTTCTTTTTTGGCACAAAGGCCTCTTTCCTTTTTCTTCTTGGGCCTCTTTTCTCTCTTTTTGGCACAGCCGTCGCTACTCTGGTGAGGCAGGCGGCGGGAGTGAGACAGCAGAGTCGTGGTGGGGTGGGCGGCGACGGCATCGATTTTCGGCGAAATCAACCGGAGGCGCAGTTGGGCGGGCGGCAGGTTGTCAGGCAGAAAGGAAATGAAGGTAGTTGGGTGGTTGGCGCGCAGCCTCCGTTTTTTACATCTCCTGGAGGTTGTGTTTTACATCTCTGGGAGGCGGAGATGTAATTTTTTTGCATATACATCATCTGTTGGAGAGGGGCTTTGGAGCCTCAGAAGATGCAAAAGTAAGTTACTTTTGCATCTACATCATCTATTAGAGTTGCTCTTAGAGGTTGATGCCGTCAACTGAAAGAAAATTGTGCGGAAATACTATAAAAATAGTTTATGAGCAATAATTACTACATTATATATAAGAGTCGAAAAAAAACACATAAGAGCTGAAAATAAAAACATTGACGCATGGTTGAAAACTATAAAAAAAAGAACCTGTAGCTCCCACGCCAGAGTGTGCATATGTTGTTCCAGAGCCAAATAATGTGTGTTTCCCATAAAGAAAATTCCATGATTATCCAAGTGCCATGCAGCAAAATCCTCCTCAATCCGGCCTTAGAGGTTGATGTCGTCAGTAGGAAGAAATGGTGTGAAAATACAATAGACAAATTTTATTGACAATAATTACTATATTATATATAAGAGCCGGAAATTTCATGATTATCCAAATGTCATGCAATAAAGTCCCCCTCGACCCGGTCTTGGAGATTGATGTCGTTAGTTGGTAATAAAATGGTGTGGAAATACAATAGGCAAAGTATATCGGCAATAATCACTACATTATATACAAAAAAGCACGTAAGAGTTGGAATATAAAAAAAAACATAGTCGCTGGGTTCGACACTACAAAAAAGCCATGTGTGGGCACGGGCCTTCATGGGCACACTGTTTTATCTCTTCTTGTGTGGGCACGGGCCTTGGGGATTTTTCGGCTCTGGCCTCTTTTTCTTTTTATTTTATTGGGCACTATGGCCTCTTTTCCTTTTTTTTTCCTTGGGCTCTAAAGACCTCTTTTTTTTTCTTGGGCTTTAAACGCCTCTTTTCTCTTTTTTTTGGGCTCTAAGGCCTCCTTTGTTTTTTTTTCTTTTCTCAGTCTGTTGTCCCCGTGGAGGTGATACCATGATAGCCACCGCAGTATATGAACCGGAGGCACCGTCCCACGACGGGCGATGTGGGACAAATCAAACCTGCGATCTGCGAACCGTGCGGTCTCGCCCGCATGGGCCGGAGCGCGTGCGAGGCCCAACCGAGACGCGCGTGAAATAAAGTCACTTATTTACGCACGCACGGGAAGCCGAGAGATCGAACGCCCGACCTCGCATTATCCATCCATCCGTCATATTGACTTGCTATCCTCTTTACCAACCGTGTTCTACGTCCCGTCGGTCTCCGGCGAAATCACAATTCCGCCTCTGCAAACAAACACTCCCAACTAAACTCTAGGCCATTAGCAGAGGAACTAAACTGGTGCAGACTGCGAGAACAATCTTCTTCTCATTGTTGTTAGAAGAGAGCACTTTCGGCATTGGAACCTATACTTGTCACAACCTCAAACTTTTTTCGCGAATACGCAAGTATCATTCCATTGATAGAAGAAGTTTAAGCGAATATGGTATAACACATGACACGGACGCAATATGCATGAACATCGTGTCCGGAGCATAGAGACATGGGACGCTCAACACAAACAGAGAAAACACAGCTAAACTCGCTCACCATCCTGAGAAGCGGCCTAGACCAACAATAATACGACCAACATCTCCGGATCCAAAACTAAGGACGCTGCGAGCAAACAAGACAACGCCTTTACGAAGGAGAACGATGCCGAGACGCCGTCCATGTCCAATTCGGAGAACCGGACCTAGGGTTTCCCCTGATGCTCAAAGAGGGACACAGATGACGGCTGTAGCAGCGCCTCAAAGAAGGGGACGGGACACCAGCCGGTGTCGCCACCGCCAGCAAAGGATGCAGGGGTTTCACCCTGGCCAGATTCTAAGCAATACCAAGCCGTCAGAGCACAAATCGAAGAATACGAAGTCGGGCATAGCCTACCGCCGGACGCGCGAGCAACGGAGTAGCAAAGGGCAAGCGGGGTATGAAGGTGGGCGGCTAGGCGAAAAGAGAGGCGGTGAGCGATGTGACACTGGCCGGAGGCCCGGACGAGCCAGAGTCCGGGGGAAGTGCAGAACCTGGTCACCGAGGTCGGAGCAGTAAGGACGTCGGCGATCCTAAGGAGCAGGAAGGGGACGCATCTCCCGGAGTGCGCGCCAGAATCAAAGACACGCAGGGATGGACGACAACGAAGGGCACCGACGAGGACGAGGTGGACCGGAGCCGTACCGGAGGGGAAGTTGAGCCTCACCTTGTGGCTATGGAAACGGACCTACCCCGGTTATATATGAGTACAAAAAATGACACGTAAGAGTTGAAAATCAAAACGTTCAAAAAGCACTGGGAAGCGTGCGCTCTCGCTCGCATGGGCCGACACGCACGCGCGCGCGCGACCGAGGCCCAACCGAGATTTCAGCTTAATAAAAAGCACGACACGCACGCACGGACGGGATCACTTCAGAAAAGGAAAAAAAATGTACGTACGGGAGGGCTAAACCCCAAGACTCGAACGCCTGAGACCTCGCATTATCCATCCATCCATCCATCGTATCGTGTTTACCAACCGTATCGTGTTGTTTCTTTTGGGACAAATGATGGAAACCACGTACGTCTACGTGGGACATCCCGTCGCTCTCCGGCAATATCACATCTCCAATCCGCCGTCTTCCACCTCTGCAAACCGGCCCTACGATCTTGCGAGTAAGGAGCGCTCCCCGATCCCGCGTCGCTCCGCTCAGGCGACTCGGAGGGGACTTCGCCAGTCGTCGGCGGCCCCCTCCCCTACGATTCATCTCCTCCGCCGCTACCGCTGGCCTCCCCGCGGTGGCGGCGGTCCCCGGCCTCCGAAGGTGGCTCAGGGAGATACCATGGTGGCCGGATCGTCTTGGTGGCGACTTCTGCCGAGCTCGAAGCCGAGGCGCGCGTGGGGAGCAAGGTGGCACGGCACCGAGGTGTCACTAGCCTGCTCGCTGGCGCATGGGGGTGGCGCACGCCCGCGTTTCCCTCTGCGACGGATCTGGACGGCGCGCTAGATCCATGCCAGCGGCTGGCTGTGAGCGTCGGGGGCTTCGGACCCGTGTGTCGGTGTGGTGGTTGCACCGTCTGCGACCACACGGGTGGCGTGGGAGCGGGGCTAGGCCGATGGCCAGCCACTTCGATGCCGTTACCACCTTGGTGGCGCCTGTTTTCGGAGACGCTGCTCCATGCTCCTTGCCTGAGGGTTGGGGTGGTGCTTGGCTGGTTTGAGATTGGTAGTCGGTGGTGGTGGTGCGGCCAGTCTGGGGTCGACGGTGGTGTGTGTCGTGCTCGAGTGCTCTCTTGGTGCGCCTCTGCTAGGGGGTGCCCTGCAGCTACGCCGATGGCACACAGGTGTTGTTGCATCGTCTCGGCCTCGCGCAACCTTTTGAATGCACCCCTGACACAGGTGGTGTCGGGACGTTGTGCAGTCTCAGTTGTGTGGAGACTTTCGGCTGCGTTGACGGTGCAGTGTTGTGGTTTGGTGTTGTGGTTTGGTCTGCTTGGCGATGCCCTTCGACTACGCTGGTGGCACACAAGTGCCGTGGCATCGTCTCGGCGCGTGGCCCTTCGGATGTGCCTGGTGACACAGGTGGTGTCACGATGTTGTGCTCTTTGTTGTGTTGTGCCCCCTGTAATATTGCGACAGGCTGAACTAGCTAAACCCTTATAAGACCCTAAGCCAGTTAGACTGGTTCGTAGTCCTGTTTTCTCCAAAAGCATCTCCAGGTCACCACTCAGGGCATCTCCAGCCGATTGGCCCCTCAGGAGGGGCAAAAAATCGCCCCTGGGGGCGCACCGGCGCTAAACCGCGCACTAGGGGCGTGATGCCCCCCAGTCGCGGCGCTAACGGTATTTTAAAAAATTTAAACACGGCACAAACACGGCGCAAATTCATTGCAAACTTCGGCGAGTTCGTTCAAACTTAAACATATTTTACAAAAAAAAAACGCGGGCTACTCCCGCCGTCTCCCTCGCCGCCCGCCCACGCGGCTACATGCCGAGGAGGCTCTAGAACCGCGTGTAGTCGCCGCCGTCGTCGTCGTCGTCGCCGCCGCCGCCGCCGCCGCCCCCGCCTAAACCTCCGCCGTCCCTGCTGCACCCCTCCCCCGGTTGGCGCGGTGGGTTGGAAGGTCCGGGGGTGTCGTCGTCGTCGCTGTCGAGGATCACGACGCCGCGCTCGTCCTCGCGCCCACGCTTGCGGGCGGCGATCTCCTCCAGGGCCCGGCACTGCCGGACCGTCTCCTCGCGGAGGTAGTCGTCCCGCGCCCGCTGCATGGCGTCCTCGTCGGAGAAGCCGCGCCGGGCTATCTCCTCGTACTCCGTGGGGAGGCCGGGCTCCGGCTTGGGCTCGACGAGGACAAAACGGCCGGCGGGTGGCGAGGCGGGGGCGCCGATACGGACACTGGAGCCGCGGGTGCGCGCGGCCACCGGCGTGTCCTGTGGCTCCGGCTTGACGGGGCGGAGGCAGGGCGAGTCGCCGGACGAAGAGGAGGACCCCCCGGTCTCCATGCGCCTCGGGGTCCAGGAGCTTCCCCGGCGGCGTGAAAAGGAAGGGGGAGCGGGGTAGTCGAGGCGCGGCGTGTTGCCGCCCTCGATGTACTCGAGGACGGCGTCCAGCGTGCGCCCTGGCACGCCCCACCATCGACGCCGGCCGGCGGAGTTTTGCCTGCCGGAGGGCACGACGCCGTTGGTGGCCTCGAGCTGCTGGGCGTGACGGCGGCGGAAATACGGCTCCCACAGCGGGCTGTCGGGGGCGTACCGTGGCGCCTCCCTCGCCGCACGCGGCAGGTTCGAGCGGATGCGAGCGATCTCCGCAAGCCGCACCGCGCCGGAGGGTACCGGGGGCACCGGCACGCCGCCCGCGCTGATCCTCCACGCCCCGGGCACCCGCATGTCCGGCGGGACCGGGTACTCGGCCTCGTAAAGGAGGCGAGCCTCGTCTTCATGGAGATGGCGGCGGCCGAAGCCGTTCGCCGCCGCGCCGTCGCCTGGGAAACGTTCGGCCATTGGTTTTGAACTGGAGACGGCGAAAGGAGGAGAGGAGAGGGAGGGAGGAGCGACGGCGGAGGGGAAGTGTGAGACGACTGCGTGCACCGGGGCGCGGCATATATAGGCCGACGCGCCGCCCACACGCGTGGCACCGTGCGTACGCGTGGCGGGCGAGGCGAGGGCGAGGGACGCGCGTCGTCCGGCCTTCACTGCGCCGCCCGTGAAGCATCAATGGCGCAGGCTGACCGGCGCGGCAGCGCGGCAGCTTTGGCATTGATTCGCCGCGGGAAACGAGGCGATGAGGACGACGAAGGGCCGAGAAGTAATCCGTGTCGCTGACGCATCGGGCCCGCGGTTTCTTCGCGCCAAAAAAGTTCGCCCGGCGCCCCCGAGCGCCCCCCAGCGCGCCGGGTTCAGGCTGGGTCCGCCGGCGCTGTTTTCGGCCCAAGCCGGCGAAAATCGGGCTCCTGGGGGCGCGACTGGGCCGTTTTTTCGGCGCCGGCGCGAAAAAATCGCCTGGGGAGGCCTTCTTGGGGGCGCGGCTGGAGATGCCCTCAAGTGCTTGCCCAACCTCAGCTACGCGACCCCATATGCTCTGCCCCGTCGCTTTGGTCACCATAGACTGGGTGCCAGCCAACGAAGCGACAACGCCGCAACGTTGGGCAATAATATTGACCAGACGTGCAGCAAGGCTAGCACACGATCAGAGTATGGGAGATGGAGTGATAGCAGCCGGTTGAAGGATGAAATACCAACAAGAGCTCCAAGTAGCGAGCCGGCGTCTCCGAGTGCAGTAGCAGGAGCAGTGGCGGTGGGGAAGAACAGGTCACGTCAGGCAGAGCGGGGAGTTCGGATGAGCAAGAGAGCTGGGAAAGTAGCGGGCCGGCGTCTCCGAGTGCAGGAGTGGTGGCGGCGGGGTGCGCGAGGACGAGCGGGAGAGGTGAGGAAGTGCCGCTCGCGGATGTACGAGCGCCAGCGGCAGCAAGTTTCCTCTTAACTAGGGCATGGGCTAGAGAGAATCATGGCAGGGAGAGAGAAGGAAACAAAACAGGAGAGAGAGATGGAGAGAGGAGAAAGAAGAAAAGAGAACCAGGATCAAAGTCGGCTTAAGCAGGTTAGGCGGTGATTTAGAGGGCTAAGAAGGCTTGAGGTTGTGGTTTAGCCTTTACTGTAGACCATTAGCGGAGAAACTGGGGCGAACTGTGTCATAACAGTACTTGTCATTGTTGCTGAAAAACAGTTCTCGGGTGATGGATAGAATACCTTTTGCTGGTAAATACATGAACCCTTTCGGAACATCTCCGGTTCATTGTTGTAGTTCATCTGAAACCGCTGAAAGAGCAACTCGTCCTTGTCCTTCGGTAATGTTCCCTTCAGGGAAAACACTGGGCAGTTAGAGACTGTTGATAACAGAAGAATTGAATGGGTTCTTAGAACATGTAGATGATGACATAATACCTTCATATTCGCCTTTTCTGGACTTCACTAGCATCCAAAAGCATGTGTTGTAGCCTGTGAATTAGCATGTGCAAGGAGTCAGCTCATTTTCTTATGGTATGTTCTAACTACTGGAACAATTAAGCCCTTGCAAGAGGATACCATTAAGAAAAGGGAACACTGGCATTAATAGGTATTCGTCATGGCATACTGCTAAACAAGCAACAAATTTAAAGCACGCGTACTGCTGAAGTTGAACAATTAAATTCAGATATTACATGCCGATTGATAAGTTCCTAAATACTTTCAATTAGTTGAAGATGTGCTCTTTTAGGAGGAATAACTCACATTCTGCTTGTCCCCATGACAAATAATCACAAAGAATCTTTGGCTTTGGGTAACATAGAACCTATGCTTCAAACTGTGGTGGCCGCACTAGTTCTTTATTCAGGAAATATTCTTTCCACTTCATCTCATGTAAAAAGAAGTGAGACATGATGAACATGAAGAAATGATTAATCTGCAAAAAAAGTCGCATATCAAAGGCTTGACCAGTTGAAAACACGTACTGTAGACATTTATAAAACTAAATAAGTACCTCTTATCTCTCTAATATAATTCACTGTTCTATAGGAATACAAAGCTGCAACAATAACAAAAAATAAATATGATCATTTCATTTGCAACAAATGCACAGGTGTACCATCGAACAAACATAAAAACACCTGCTTAAATTAAGTGTCCCAGGTTCACAGTTACAGCTTCATTGGATGGTTAACTTATTACGGTTTTAACAAGATATCTTATCATTCCAATAAATTCAATCAAATCACTTCTGCTGATGAGAAGAGGAAAATTTGTGCCATGCGGAAACACATGTCTTTTTCATAGATTTCTCCTTGCAAAAACAGCGATTCTGACGGGGTATATCCTACCTGTACTAGTTGCTAAAACCATACCCAAAGATGGCATCAGGGAATCGCTCCATCATCAGAGAAGCAGAAGCATTTAGCAATTTTAGAGCACTCTCGTCATTTGGCTTGTCAAATGAATGGGATCAGCTAGTATCTGGAAAAGAAAAAACTAGAACAATAAGACAATACAGCTATCGGCATCGGAGCATGCATTTCAACAAAAAGGAAACTAGGGGTCCTCCCTGACCAGATCTATATGTTTGAACTTAGAAGGGCCCTGTAACAACATACTTTGTTGATAAATGAAGCAACATTTCGATTTGACAATTAGCTTGTTAATATTTGCCGAAGTACCGATTTACTCATTTTTTGTTGTTGGGAGTATGTAATCAGTCAGTTTGTTGCTTATTTTGCCACTGAATTTATCTTTTCCCAAAGCCATCTGGGATAATGATGTGGAAGCTTTCAGGGACATTTGGTCATATGCCCTTATTTTATTTTATTTTATTTTTGCAGGGGGTCATACGCCCTTGTTTTCTTTGCCATCTTGGTCATCTGCCATGTCTAATTACTTGAATAATTTTAAAATTCTGAGCCTAGTAATGCCACGATGAAATGAAGGTCGTACCCCTTGGTAAACTTGAAATTTCTCCAAACTCTACATATCTCAACAGAACCAACAAGTCCGACATGTCTGTCCAATTCGACAAAGTGAACACAATCCATTGTGCAGATATTCTACTTCACTAGTTTCACTAGCAACACTAGAAGAAGAATGACGAAAAGAAAGTACACTAAAACCTGAAGCTGTGCATTTTGGGCAGCCAACTTCTCGATACGTCGATCCAGTGCTGTAGTCTCAACCCAAATAGCATCAATTTGAGCTCTTGTAGCATCAATTTCAGCCCTTGTGACACGCGGTGAGCAGCCGCAGTGCCCACGATGAGCACATTTATCATCCAAATTTCCTCGACCATGTCCAAGTACTTGTCCAGCCACATGAAGAAACACCACTCTTTCACCTGTCGAAACATACTGAATTCAGTAAGTTGCTTCAACCAGACATCAGTCATATGATATACTACTTGACTCTGAACATTAAAGAACAGAGAAGCAACCTTCAAATCCTTGCCATTCCTTAGGCATTCCACTGAATATTTGCAGACATCAGGAAAATCATATGATATACAACTTGACTCTGAACATTAAGGAACAGAGAAGCAACCTTCATATCCTTGCCATTCCACTGAATATTTGCCCGGGTTCAGAGATGTAGCCGACTGCTTCAGGCTCAATTCTTCTCGTCCACATTCTGGACATCCAGTCGGAGGGAGCCTCATCATCCCTTTGGTCCACGCCGGCCGGGAACAGTACGACTGCAAAGCTAGGGTTAGCGGAGGGAGCCAAGGCTGGAGAAAATTGAAAGGACAAATGCAATCGGTAGGTAGAATCGGTTACCTAGTCGCCGGAGGTGCGGCACCCGTGCTTGCCAGATTCGCCGCCGGGCCCGTGGTGCTGGGGGAATAGCGGCGCCCGTAGTGCCGGAATAGCCGAGCCGCCTGCGGTTGCTTCCTGGTGGATGGGGTCTCCGCGCCTCCAGAGCCGCTGGAGTCGCCGTGCAACGGCGCCGCCCGCCGGAGTGGCTGCACAGCCACTGCGCTGGAGACGAACAGAGGATGAGTGGGGGAGCTGGGTCGGTCGATCGATCCGTTCAGGTCGGGCTGCGTAGCAAAAACAAGTTGATGGAAATTGCAAATTTACCACGAGCGCAAGACCGACTCCCGTAATGTGAATTTAATTACCTAGCTAAATGCCCATGAGTGACCATGAGATAAAATATAGTAAGAGTAGTACTCATGAGTGGCCATTGATGATAAATATAGTAGGAGTGACCACGAGCACCTTCGAGATGTTGAGTCGGCACAACATCTTAAAGTTTTATTTTATATTTTTTAGAAAAACTTTAGATTTAATCATCAACTACCAGGTAGTACAAAGAAAACCAGAAGTAAAAGTTACATTCAAGTTCGTAGGCCACCTAGCGACGACTTGAAACACTGGAACAAGTCGAAGGCGCGCTGTGCATTATTGCTCCTCCCACAACGGAGTCGGTTAAACTTTATTGTAGGCTACAGGATCAAGTACCAAGACAGCGCCCCGCCGCCGATGAAGAAAAGCGGAAATCGAAAGGATCCAACCTGTAGACAGACAAACGAACAAAGACAAAAGTCAACCAAATCCCGCGAGATTTGGCGGAGACAAACCTCCATCCACCCTCCGATAACGCAAAAAGCATCGCCGAGACGAGGTCTAGGCGGGAAAAACCTTATTCCATCTTCAAATAACCGTTTGTCGCCGCCTTGCTTCTCTAAGCAGAACACAGACCCTAAAAAAATCATAAAGACATCAAAAAACAAAGCCCTGTCGTCGGCAAGGGCGGGGATCCACCGCACCTCCATGGCCCTAAGGCCACATAGATGAAGCAGCCCGACGCAGGTGCCGGCGGGAGGCACACGAAAGCTAGCGGTTAGATGGTCTTTGCGTGAGCGACGATGCTGTTACGCCGAGAGTGTGCTTTTGTTTTTCCAAAGCCAAACAATACACGCTTGTCAGAGAGAAATTTTTCATAATTATCCGAGTGCCATGCAGCAAAATCCTCCTCGATCAAGCCTTAGAGCTTGATACCGTCAACCAAACAAAAATATTAATGAAATATAATAAACAAAAGTTTATAGACAATATATCAAGAGCATGAAAAATGGCATGCAAGAGTTGAAAGACAAATCCCGTTGACGCATGGTTCAAAACTAGAAAAAGCATTTGCGGACCTTGAACAAGAGCCGACCAAGCGAGCACTTGTAGCTCCCACGTCCAGAGTGTGCATATATTCTTCCATAGCCAAACAATACGCCCTTCTCACGAAGAAAACCCCACAATAATCCGAGTGTCATGTAGCAAAGTCCTCCACGATCTAGCTTTAGAGCATCTTCAATAAAAAATGTAAATTTGAAAATGTAAAACATGAGACATAAAAATTTACATCTTCAAAAAAAATGTTTTTTACATCTGAAAAAGAAGCAACTTCAATAGATGATGTATATTGGAGATGTAAAAGAACAACTACAACAAATGATGCATAGTGGAGATGTAAAAAGTTCCCGATGGTCGCGCGGCCGTTGAACAGCTACTGTACAGCTGCATAAATTAATATGAAGCATCCTGAAAACAACTTAAAAAATTCACATGTCCACAATATCAAATTATTACATAGTTAATCAAATCCGCAAGATTAAATGCAACACAAATACAACAAAGTTTTGCACAATACAACAAACAAATAATGAAATGATGAAAATAGGTGGCTCTTTCGCCATGCCATTTCCAATACTCATCCATCAAGTTCTTCTGAAGTAGAGTCGGAAGTACCTCTCTGGCAAAACGGGCGGTGAACCAAAATAGTTGCACATCAACCTCTTGTGTGCCTCAACCCGTTTTCTCCGGATGACTCACAGCCATACACAGAACCGCTGTCCTTCGGCTTCTTCCTCTTGTGCATCGTCACTAGCATAACATTGTCCTCTTCTTTGATAAAATCATATTCCTCATCCGACGAGGAATCGTCGACGAAAGAGGAGTTGCACAAGCTCATCTACAATGCAGAAAATCTCCGCCAAACTACCTCTCCAACCCCAATAAGAAAACTTCAAGTTTGCTCGACTTTTTACCTTGGGGGAATTTCTCGAACACCTTGCTTGCGGGGTGGAAGAAATTGGCCGGCTGCGGATTGGGCAGCCGTTTAGCAGTGGCTTGTGCGGGCGGCGGCGGCAGCACGGCAGAGGAGACGGCCACATCCCTACAAAAAAGAAGGCAGGAGCTCGGTGCTACGGGCGGACGACTTCGCGCGGCAGGAAGAACGGCGGAGGCAGGCAGGCGGTGTGGTGCGCCCCTACCACTACTAGGAAAAGGGCTATAGATGAAATTGACACTATTGGCGCACCAGACATGTGGTGCGCCATTAGTATATACTAATGGTACTAATGGCGCACCACCTTCTGATGCGCCATTAGTGTTGAAACTACTAATGGCGCACCCTGCCCACGGTGCGCCATTAGTATCAAATTTTTTTTGAACTAGTGCGCCTGTCCAAACATACTAATGGCGCATCCACTGGTGGTGCGCCATTACTAGTTGTAACTAGTAATGGCGCACCAGCCAGAAGGTGCGCCACTAATGTTATTTTTTTTATTATTGTTTTTATTCCTTTTTTTGCAAAACTACTAATGGCGCATCAACAGGGGGTGCGCCATTAGTAACCTGGATTACTAATGGCGCATTTGTTGCTGGTGCGTCATTAGTAAGTGGGCAGCAACAAAATATTTTGGACAGCCTCTCCTCCCACACTCACTTTCTCCCCACTTTATTCTCTCCACCGCCTCCTCCTTGTCTCGGGTGCCTCCTCTTTTTCACCTCATTTCCACCATAGATTCATTCAAATTAAGTGGTTAAGTTACCTTGTTTTGCTAGGTAAGTAAGGGGGAAGCTATATTTATGTTGTTCTCCCTACAACAATGTGCACATGCACTTTTTATGGCCTAGCTAGATCTATGTATGTTCGTGGTGTTGCATATGTTTGTGGTGTTGCATATGTGTTTGTGTTTGGAGGTGTACCGGTATTTGAAATGCGATAGTTGCCAATATTTTGCCGGAATGTTGATTCATTTCCGTTTCGGCGAGAATTTTGGTATTAAGCATTCTTTTTGGTCCTATTTTTAGGGAAAGTCATGCCAAATTTTTTCTTGGTTCTAAAATATCGTTTTGCTCTACCCCGCAGGCGACCATGGTCCGCACGATGACCGAAGGCATCATGAATAGGTTTTTGAGGTCCGCGAAGGCCGAGATGCTTCAAAAGAACGAGACGGAGATAAGATGTCCGTGTCGAAGATGCAAGCTGAATAGCCTTATTGCGGACCCGGATTCCGGGCAGGTGCGGGACCACCTGCTCTTGCGTGGTTTCATGGATGGCTATCGGTGGCAAGGTGATGAAGATGACTATGAAGTCATCCATGGGGGTCGGGCAAGAAATGAGGAAGGGCAGCAAGAGAACCACCGCGGCTCAAGGGGGCGAGAAGACGAAGAATCCCCAGGAGATGATCACGATGGTGATGCTGTACACAGTCATCATGTAGAAGATGCAGGACATGATGATGATGCCGGCGGAGCAGACGACGCTGGACCATCGATGGGCTGGGTGCAGGACCCTCATATTCAAGAGCTGCTTCTCAAGCAGACGGATAACGCAAGAGCTGCCGCCCGAGAGAAAGCCAAGATGGATCAACTTGAGTTAGACGCGGTTACTCCATTGTATGAAGGATGCAGGCCCGAGGATACCCGCCTGAAAGTAACGCTCATGGCTCTGGAGATGAAGGTAAAACACAAAATGACCGACGCATGCTTCGACAAGAACATGTCATTCTGGCACGAACGTCTTCCCAAGGGGAACAAGTGCCCGACCAGTTTGGAGGAGGCGAAGAAAATCGTGTGTCCTCTGGATTTACCGCACGTGAAATACCATGTGTGCATGAACAATTGCATCATTTATCGGGACGAGCACGCGGAGTCTACCATATGTCCGGTGTGCGGTGTCACTCGATACAAGAAGAGGAAGAAAGCTCCTCGAAAAGTGGTGTGGTACTTTCTGATCACTCCTCGTTTGCAGCGGTATTTCGCGGACCCTAAGGTAGCAAAGCTCCTGCGTTGGCACGCGGATAGGGAAGAGAAGAAGCGAGAAGATGACGCAAATGATCCGGAGATAGATAAAAAAGACAAGATGCTGAGTCACCCTAAGGATGCGAGCCAGTGGCAAGCGTTGAACTTCGAATACCCAGAATTTGGGAACGATCCAAGGAACATCGTGCTGGGCGCGAGCACCGATGGAGTCAATCCGTTTGGCAGCTAGAGAAGCACACATAGCACCTGGCCTGTGTTTGTGTGGATGTACAACCTTCCCCCCTGGTTGTGCATGAAGAGGAAGTACATTCACATGAGTATGCTAATTGAAGGGCCAAAACAACCAGGGAACGACATCAATCTGTATCTGGGGCTGCTGAAAGAGGAGATTGACACGCTGTGGAAAACGTCAGCCAATACGTGGGACGCCGCAGAGAAAGAATATTTCCCTATGAGAGCCGCACTGCTCACGACGGTGCACGACTATCTCGGTTACGGATATCTTGCGGGGCAGGTAGTCCACGGATTTTCTGGATGCGTAAGGTGTATGGATGACACAACGTATCGCCGGCTAGATAGAGATCCCGGGTCTTCGAAAACCGTGTTCATGGGACATCGAAGGTGGCTTCGCGACGATGACCCGTGGAGGAAACGCAAGGATCTGTTCGATGGTGAAACCGAACCCCGAAAATGCCCGTGTACGAGGAGCGGCGAGGAAATAGACAAGCTGTTGAAAAATTGGAAAGACTGCCCACTGCCGGGAAAGAAGCAAAAGGCGCCAGAGCCGGGAAAGAAGCGAAAGGCGCCAGAGCCGCTGCTGAAGGTATGGAAAACGAGGTCTGTTTTCTGGGACTTGTCGTACTGGAAGATCCACCGTGTGCCTCACAGCCTTGATGTCATGCATATCACGAAGAACGTGTGCGAGAGTCTGCTTGGTACCCTGCTCAACATGCCAGAGAAGACCAAAGATGGGCCGAAAGCAAGGGCAGACTTGAAATCAATGGGCATCAGGCAGGAGCTTCACGCTATATATGATGATGATGATGATGATGATGATGATGATGATGATGATGATGATGATGATGATGATGATGAGGCGAAGCAGGACACAGAAAGTTGTCGCAAAGGCAAAAAGGCCAAGAAGACCGGAAATGACTACCCTCACGCGTGCTTCACTCTAAGTCAGGAGGAGATCGAGCAGTTTTTCACCTGCCTCCTAGGAGTAAAACTTCCTTACGGTTACGCGGGGAAGATAAGCAGATACCTAGACCCAGCGAAGCAGAAGTTCAGCGGGATGAAGTCTCACGACTGTCACGTGCTGATGACGCAGATACTTCCAGTTGCAATCCGTGGGATCATGGACGCGCACGTCCGTGAAACGCTATTTGGCCTATGCAACTTCTTCGACGTCATCTCTCGGAAGTCGATTGGCGTGAGGCAACTCAGAAGGCTACAGGAAGAGATCGTGGTGATACTATGCGAGCTTGAGATGTACTTCCCGCTCGCATTCTTCGACGTTATGGTGCATCTGCTGGTCCATATAGTGGAGGATATCATCCAACTCGGGCCGACGTTCCTGCACAGCATGATGCCGTTCGAAAGGATGAATGGTGTCATCAAAGGATACGTTCGCAACATGTCACGTCCAGAAGGAAGCATAGCCAGGGGCTTTCTGACTGAAGAGTGCATCTCCTACTGCACGAATTATCTAGGCATCGAGAACCCCGTTGGTCTGCCCGTCAACAGGCACCTCGGCAGGCTCGCTGGATGGGGTCACCGTGAGGATCGCCGCGAAATGCATGTCGACTTCGAGGGTCGACTCGCCGACTTTGAAAGAGCAAACCTAGTCGCGCTACAACACATAGACGTGGCCGATCCTTGGGTGGTAGAGCACAAAACCTTTATTAAGAAGACGTACAATGACCGAGGCCAACAGAGGACGGACGGAGATATACTCAAAGAGCACAACTCATGTTTCATGCGTTGGTTCAAGCAGAAGCTTCTGTCGTACCCTTTACATGAGGATTCTTCCGCGGAAGAACAACTCATATTCGCCTTGTCACAGGGCGCCGAGCACAACCTGATGACCTATGAGGCGTACGATATCAACGGCTACACATTCTATACCGAGGCCAAGGACATGAAGAGCGATGGTTATCAGAACTCCGGGGTAACGATGGAATCCTACACCGGTAACGACAAGGACAGATACTACGGAAGGATCGAGGAGATCTGGGAGCTGAGCTACGCTGGAGAGAAGGACCTGATGTTCCGTGTCAGATGGGCCAAGAACGTCATAAAAGAAGACCGGTATTTCACCACCATGGTTATACCCGAAGCCAAATCCAAGACCGCGGGCGCAAACGTCACCGCGAAAAATGAGCCATGGGTACTGGCTTCCCAAGTGGACCAATGCTTCTTCATTACCGACCCGCCAAAGCCCAGTCGTGTTGTCGTGAGGAGAGGCAAAAGGAAGATCATCGGAATGGATGGAGTAGCCAATGAGCAAGACTTCGACAAGTACGGCGACCCGAGGATCGAACATGACGACGATGATGAAGTAGCAGCATACACCACAAGAAGAAGCAGGACCACCCTACCTAAAGGACGTCCGTTCCACAGAAGAACTCCATTGCGAAAAAGAAGGGCAAGAAGATTGTGAACAGATAGCTAGCTAAGATCGATTGTATTTAAATCATAGCCTTCATTTCTCGATTGTATTTCATGGCCACTTTTTGAACTATCATGAATATTTTCAAATTTCATGGACACTCGATCTCGATCCCCCTCCATCTCGATCGCTATCCCACCTCGCCAGATCCGGTCCCCCTCGCCGCCGAGCACCCCCCGGTCCACCGGCCGCCGCCGCCGACCCCCCGCACCCCTCCCCTACTCAACCGCCGCCGCCGACCCCCCGCACCCCTCCCCTACTCAACCGCCGCCGCCGACCCCCCGCACCCCTCCCCTACTCAAATACTCATAAAAGGTATCCCCGCCTGCCGGCGAGCATGGCTCCGGTCTGGCTGGAGTTCGAGTAGAACACCCACAGAACCTTTTTTCCCAATTTATGAAAAACAGACGTCAAATTTTTTGCACGTTGACGTGAACTTCCTCTGCATTGTCCGTTCCCCTACACGAATCTCAAGGCAGAGGGGGAAGTCACGCGTTTGTTTTATAATGGGCGTGGACGCTCTCCTCAGGGAACCCACGCACACCCATCACATTAGCTAGTGCATCTAGCTGCCACCCGGGAGTCAACAGGGGGGTGAGGGATTATGCAAATACGAGTATTAGTTTTAGATACATGGCAAGTTTGCAATAAAAACCTTTTTTTCTTTTTTCACAAACGGCAGACTATGTAAAAAAATAGTTTTAGATACATGGCCGCTTTTTTCTTGTTTTCAATTCGTCCATGGCAATTTTATTAATTCTTATTTGTACCGTACCATGGCAATTTTTTAACCATTTGTATAACTTTTATTTTCTGTCCATAAATAAGTATTTTAAATGAAAAAAAATTGTGGAGCCTAGGAATCAAACCCAGGACCTCCTGGTGTGAGAACTGGCTGCTGACCAGTCGAGCTAGTAGAGGGCGCTTGATGTGGAGCAGGTCAGGTGGAATATAACCTGTTGGTTCGAGCAGAAAAAAAATTACTAATGGCGCACCAGGGTGAGGTGCGCCATTAGTGTGGATGTACTTATGGCGCACCGAGGGATGGTGCGTCATTAGTATTGTGCCTCCATCCATCCATAGTCCTTCCCGGCGGCCCACCTCTCTCCCTTGCCCTCGATCCCCTCTCTCTCCCTCGCCCTCGATCCCCTCTCTCTCCCTCGCCCTCGCCCTCGATCTCCTTCCCCGACGCCGCTGCCCCGCCGCCTCAACGCCGCCCCGACGCCGCTGCCCCGCCGCCTCGACGCCGCCCCGACGCCGCTGCCCCGCCGCCTCGGCGCCGCCCCGACGCCCCGACGCCGGCGAGCGACCAGGATCAGATTAGGTACCCGTCTCTGCTCCTCCGCTCCCCCCCTCTCCTCTGTGAATTGTCCATGCGACCTTCGAATTGAACTCAAATCCTTAGAATCAAGTTCGAATGATCGATTATGTTAAATGTATATAGAAATTTGTTATGCTCTTTGGCGGATCTGTTGATCATAGATAAATGCCACTCTACTGTTTTAGTGTTCGTGTCTGCTCTGTCAAAAAAATTGGGGGAAATCCTGCCAGTTAAGCTGGCTGATTAGTATATATTTAGTCATTTTTAGTGTTAATATATGTCACTCCGTGTGCATGATTTCTTCTCAACAAGTTCCAGAAACTTTGTGAAATACTATAATATACCACTTTTTATTCATGTATTAGAACTCTGTCCAAAGCTCAAAATACGAAAACAAATTGTTGTTTACTTGTGATGTTGATACAACTGTAATGGTCTGCGCAATTGGTGATTTTTTAAAAATGTTTTCTATTTCCATGGGGATAAATTTATCTTATGCCTTATGTTCATGCGATTCAGTTCATTTGTTTTGAGTTGCGCAGTAGGGCAAAGCCCCACACCCCCTGTTATATTTATTTAAATTAAGATTACAAGGCTACAAGTAGAAAATAAAATGCACATTAGAACTATACATGGAAGCAGGTGCCTTTGTGTTCTGGTAGTCCTTTAGAACTATACATGGAAACATAATCTTCCTTATCAAGACAAACATAATAGAAGCAGGTGCAGGAGCTGTAGTACTCTATTTGGAGACTTTAACTGGATCATATTAGGTACTCCATTTGCTGTAGTACTCCAGTTAACTGAAACTAGTGACATCACTTGAAGAAACTTAAGTCTGAATAATCAAATTCATCATACACTATTACTTGAAGCAAAGATCAGGTATTCCATTACAGTAGCAAGTGTACCAGTATTATTGGAGTAAAAAAATTCAGTTAAATTGTGCAGTAGTGTACTCCTGCTTGCTCTTCTCTGAAGCTTGTGGAATGATATACTTGCACTGATAAACTGAAAGAAATATTGCATTATAACTCTGGCTATATTGGAGTTACAATCTTTCTGGTTATATTGGAGTTATAATGGAGTTAGGTTTTACAATCTTTCTGGTTATATTGGAGTTAGGTTTTTTGAATATGAGTAGCAGTGACTTGGATTGTTAAGTTGGGTGGGATGTAAAAGCAAATCTTCTTCTAAGTGCAATATACTTAGTGCTGCTATATGAGTGTATAAATATTTGTTGCTATATAAATGTGAACAAAATTCGTGCTTGTATATGATATTCTGCCATGAAGAAAGAATAGATAGTGTGGGTCTGACCTTGTTTAATTTCTGCAATTCTTGTATATGATATTCTTTGGTGTATATTGCATTCTCATCGTGGTTTTGATCACAGAACAAGAAGGGAAAGAGCGACTGAAGTACCTACTGCAGCAGATAGAAGTATTTGCCCACTTTGCAGAAGGAAGCCAGGCTAAAGAGAAGAAGCCACGTGGAAGGTGATTCTTGGTTATGTTTTTTTAAAAGCAATCCTTGGTTATGTTAGTGCCACTATATAGTACTTTACTATGAACACCCATCTTGGATGACCAATAGAAATTGCAGCCACATGTGCACCGATCTAATTTGAAACATCAATGAAAATTGAAAAAAAATTACTCTCATAGCACTACTTCTATTTGCATTTCCCAAACATATGGTTCTGTCCATCCTCATTTCCTGTCTTCCCTAATAACCATCATTAAGTTATAGGTTTGCTGTGTGCCTGTGCTATTCCCTGTCAGTAATTGATTTCAGAAACTGGCAAGCTTTGATAATGTAAGAGTTACTTACTTGCTAATTAGCCAAGCAGGCATGTATTATAACGGTGGAATTTCAGCCATGATACACATAACAGTGAGTAAAGATGATAATATCATTTATGAGTTAGTCAACACAAGACAGTGCCACATACTCTAATTACCTGGAACTTGCAGTATAAAAACAGAACCTTAATCAGCATGATCCTCTGACCTGTAATTTCTACTTTTATGCCTCTGTTACTCCAGTCAAAGATGTGAACCAACATCTTTCATTGTTATGCATATCAAACACCAAGGGTTATTTTCACTTAAAGTTTTAGAACGGGTGCATTACAATTCAGTCTGATATCTAATAAGACACTCTGGGCTGATACAATTATGGAACAGAACCAACCATGATAAATAAAAGGTGATGTTGTCTATGCATTACCAAAAATGTATCTTTGTGAACAAATAAATTGGTACCAACAGCAATGCCATCTTACTGTAGAATTAGAATACATGGACATGATCAGCTCAGCTCCCAAACTGCCATTCATCACATCAATTCCCCCTTATGTAACTCCAGTCAAAATTTTATGTTGGTCTACCTAGTAGATGCCCATGGTTTGATTTTATGTTTGTTCCTATCAATACAAATGCTGAGCTATGTTCCATTTTTACTGTTCTTTGTGATAGTTTTTGCAACTTTACTTCCCATCTTAAGGCAAGCCCCATTTTTACTGTTCTTTGTTAGCAGAGCTGCTTGTTTCTAAGAACTTTGATACTATTTGGATCAAAGTTAAATGAGCACATAGATGACAAAAAAAAGTTCAGATTGTAAAATGTTCATTTTGCTGCTAGTGCCCATTTTGAGTAATTGCTTAGAGGGATGATCCTGTGTGAGCTGGTGGAGTGATTTGTTTTCTACATAAAGCTCTTTAGTCAGGCTGGTTTTCGTGAAATACACATGAAGCTTCACCAGCTCCTGTGGGTGTGGGATCCATGTGACATGTGACATTGCATCCATGTCCACCTGGGATAATGATTTTGCAGGTACCCCGAGAGGCCCTTGAGTTTGCCGGAATGTCGATTAACTTTCGTTCCGGCAAATTCGGGTACTCCATATGTCCTATTTTCAGCAAAGGTCATGCTGAAATTTTCCGTGAATTTTAGCATGACTTTGCTAAAAATAGGACATATGGGGTACTTGTGACTAATGCATGGGCCGGGGTATCTTAGTAGTTAATTAAGTAGGATCAAGTGCCCCGGCGTACTTGTGACTAATGCATGGCTTTTAGGGTGCCTCGGTGTCGATAAAAACCGAAATGATGAAAGGTTAGGCTTTTAGGGTGCCTTGGCGTCGAAAAACCCTCAATAATAAAAGCTTAGATTTTAGGATGCCTCGGTGTCGACAAACCCTAAATGATGAGACCATGATCTTGTTCCTTGACAATAACCAACTTTTTGACCAAACTTTGTTTCTATTT
Organism: Triticum dicoccoides; assembly: GCF_002162155.2. Lineage (NCBI taxonomy): Eukaryota > Viridiplantae > Streptophyta > Magnoliopsida > Poales > Poaceae > Triticum > Triticum dicoccoides. The sequence continues at coordinate 62,416,541 of NC_041381.1, forward strand.
AGAGAGAAACATGGCCCACAACGATGAGACCGGGGGTTCGGGCGGCAAGGCATTCTGGGAGCTGTCCCAGGAGATGGAGGAACAACCTCACTTGTATGAGGCCGCCGCCTTCCCCACCGATCCTGAGACCACGGATGGTGCCGCCGAGGATGACCACACTGATGCCACCACTGATGGTGCCGCCGAGGATGCCACCACTGATGATGGCGGCGCACGCACAGATGGCAGCCAACCGAAGAAGCAACGGAAGGACCGGCGCCCGATCGTGCTCCGCACCCTCAAGGAGGAAGTTACTGAAGTGGACTCCAACGGGAATCCAACGGCGCCCGAACGAATAGTCAAGGGGTACTCGCTTCAGCTCGGGTGCATTGTCCGGAGCACCGTCTCGATCAACACCGAGAACCTGAGGCATCCTGACCGAGGGAATTTGCGCAACCTCCTCTTCACGAAGCTGCACGAACGATACAAGTTCCCCGCTGAATTTGAAAACACAAGCCTCAAAGGGAATAAAGTGAACAATGCTGCCCTCACGAAGATGAGCAAGGCCCTGTCTACATGGAAAAGCAATGTGAAGAGAATGATCGAGAAAGGTGAGAGTTATCAGAAGATCAAGGAGAAAAATCCTTCGATCACCGAAGATGACTACAACGACTTCAAGATCAATTGCTCGAGCACCGCAAGCTCCCAATCAAGTGAGTGGGGGAAACAATTGCGGGAGCTGAACATAGGGGAACACACACTCGGTCCCGGCGGTTACAGAGTGGCGGAGCCTATATGGGACAAGGAGGAGGCGGACCGTGCCGAGCAAGGCCTACCGCCCCTCTTCGATAAATACGGTGACAAGCAGACCAGGAACTTTGTCAGGGCCCGGTACAAGAAGGACCCGAAAACAAAGGAGCTTACCACGGATCCGAAGACCAGGCAGCTTGAGCTTGTTCTGGTAAGGAATACACCCCCGCGTAATTAGCTCCATATGGTTCCATTCTAATTAATGAAGCCAAATTTCTAAATGGTTCACATTCCTTCCGCAGGCGACTGAAAGCAGTAGCGCGGGGTCGACTAAGAGCAACCCTTGGGACACCACTCTAAATAGGGGGTTGAAGTAATGAAGAACAAGGATAAGCTTAGTAAGCCGACATCAGCTGGTCGTGTGGCCGGCAAAGGCTTGTCGACAAAATAGGGGTCATACTATACCGCTGGTGTGCGGAAGGAGAAAAAGACCAGCTCGGAAAGCCAGGCGCGAGAGGTTCAAGAAGGCACAAGTGGCGCGGATTCCGGAGATTGTCCAAAAGCAAGTGGAACAACGACTCGGAGCGACGATCACCGCCCTTGTTCCTACCTTGATCTCAGGGTTGAGTGTGTGGATTGCGGGCGGCCAACAGGGGCCGCCCCCGATTCCTAGCTTCACGGCCAGCAACTCGCATAATGCGATGGCGGGGCCATTGGTGCCTCCGGCGGAGGCGGCATTGGTGTCTCCGACGCCGGCACGGGAGCTTAATGCACCCGGGTGTACGCCGGCCGGCACCTCTTCAGCAAGCGGCCCCTCCGTCAACTGCATGCCCGCCGTTGGCGGTGCGTCGACATTAGCCGAGCTCGACGCCATCATCACAGTAACTAATTAAGCCTCTCTCGGCCGAGGACTTCATCTCCTTGCCTTTGACTGGGCATCCCTGACGCCCTACATGTTTTCGCAGGGCGCCGCCGACGTTCCGTGCACTCTCCTCCACTTCGTGAACAACGAGTTGGTCGATGTCGTCAAGGGCAAAATCGTTCAACCGGGCAACCCCTTATTCCACGGTACCCAGATGCCACCCAACTTGTTTAGGGTTCAACTGGTTCGGGTGCTGCCAGGCTGCGACGACTTGTTACCTCCGATTCGACCAGTCGAGGCCGACGATGAAGACGTGATGACCCTCAGCGCCTGCCTGAGCTGGCCCCTGCTTTGGCCGAAGAGCCAGATTCATTTGGGGGCGGGGGACACCACCCCAAAGACAACACCGCCAGTCGTGCCGGCGCCAAGTCGGCCCCATGGCAAGACCGTCGTAACGGTGCCGGACATCCCTATGCCACTGGATCCAAACATGCATATGGCACAGGATCAGAACGACGACGACGACGACGACGATGATACATTTGGCAACGTCGATCAGTACTTTGCCGATCATGGGTACGATGGCGACTTCATGGGGCCTCCTTCTCAAGAACCAAACCCAACAAAAGACGTGTGCGATCTAGCTGGTACCGCGGAGAAGCCAAGTTGCAACAGGCGCCGTCTGGCGTTCAGCTCTCAGGAGACGCCTCCAGCTGCCGACTTCACCGAGCCTCAGATAGGCGAGGTGCGAAATATTATCAGCCCCAACACACTCAAGAAGGCGGTATGTGAGCAGAACTCGGTCCCATTACAGGAGAAGAAGAAGGCACGCAAAAGAAAGACTAAGAAGGGTGCGAGCCAGCCGGCACCGAGTACGATCCGTGCTCAGGACGGGCCACCTTCACCGCAGGATATCTCGAGGAGGGTGCATGTGGCGGGTAGGGCGATGCTACCGACAAATATGCTCAATGCTGCAACCGGTGCTATGCGGAGTCTGCATGACAGTGTTCTTGCTTTGGAGAAGCGGCGTCTCAGAGAGAAGGATGTGGCATACCCGGTTTTCGCGGCCAAGGTGCCAAAGGGCAAGGGCTTTGTGGATAACTCCATCGGGCGTACGATCGTCTTGCGTTTTGATGACATCGACGCTATGTTGAACCTTCATCCGCTGCACTACACCTTCGTTCGGCTATTTTCGCTGAGTATGGAGATGCGGATCATTCGTGACAAGACCCCGGACATCGTGATAGTCGACCCCTTCTACATGCGTGCCAAGATCTTGGGCAGCGCTGGGGACCGGCAAGTCGCGAGTTCTTACCTCGAAGGCGTCATTCTGGCAAACCAAGATAAGGATAACTTCCTCGTGCCTTACTTTCCCGAGTAAGTCCTCCCCTCAACCGGCCCGTAACATATGAATTCTTACATTTCGATCGTTTTTCTTTTAACATTCCGTGTTTTCTGCAGTGACACACGTTGCACGCTCATCCTCCTAAGCCCCAAATATTCCATGGCCACGTATTTCGACCCGGACCGTCAGTCGAACGTAGACTACACAAATGTCAAGAAGGTTCTTGATGATGTTCTCCCCGGCTACGCCAAATCTGGAGGCACCTTCACCAGGCCTATTCGTAAGTACGGCAAGCACGTGTTCTCCCACAATACGACGTTCTGCTGCGTCAAGCAGCCGCCTGGCGGTCAGAAGGGTGCCTACTACGCCATCCATCACATGCGGGCGATCGTACGGGACCATCATCAACTTCTGCTACCGAGTAAACTCAAAGATTGGGCAAAGAGCGTGTCGACAATCCAGGACGCGGACCTCCGACAAGAATTCTTTCGCATCCAGTCGGAGTTTGCGGAAATCATCCATCAAGATGTCCTTCGTACCTCGGGGCAGTTCTACCTCAGAAATCAACCGTCCAACAGTGACATCGACACAATGCTATAAATGCAGGCTGACAACGACCGTTATTTCATGACTCCCACGATAGACGGCGGCTTCATCCACGCTCCGGTCCCTTGAGTCGAGTCGAAAGCAGTGATGCTGTGTCTAGTTCTGAAACATCGATTGGCTCATGTTGTAATTAAACTTTAATGAACTTGTAGTATGTCTCTTTGGTTTCTCGAGTCGTTCAACTTAGATGTAATCGATGCTATTAATGTCTTGCTTTTCTTTTCCGATCGTTCTGTTGCATACTTATATATTGCTTATGTATTGTCTGTGAATTGGTACTAACGTTTCGTTTGGCTAGTGCATAGCGATGTCGACGTATGTCGTGTACAAGGGTAAGGTTCCCGGAGTCTACGATGACTGGGAGGAGTGTCGGAGACAGGTTCACCGATTCAGCGGTAACAGTTACAAAGGGTACACCACTAGGGCCGAGGCCGAATCTAGATACGCCCGCTATCTAGCGGGAGAGGGGAGGGAGCGTTGGAGGAACCGGATGAAGACGAGTTTCATCGTGATGATGCTCATCGTGATGACCGCAGCTCTTTTCCATGTGATGGTAGTTTAGATGATCGATATCGACTTGTAATGTGAAGACAAACTCGCTACTCGCGGTCTCGAGACTTGTAATATAATGTTCTATCTTTGTTCGGTCTTTTCAATTCGGAGACTAATATGATGAATTGTATTCGGAGACTAATATGATGAATTGTATTCAAAGACTAATCTTCTATTGTATTCGATGAATCTGTTGTTGATGTGTGCTGTCTATATTTTGTCAAATTATATATTTTGTAACCTGTGCAAAAAACAGAAAATAAAAAACAAAAAAAACCTAATATTCATACTAATGGCGCATCACATGACAGTGCGCCATTAATATGACAGTGCATACTAATGGCGCATCACTGGGCAGTGCGCCATTAGTATGCCGCGGTTACTAATGGCGCATCCAGTGGTGGTGCGCCATTAGTATGCCAAAGCACCTGGATATACATGACCCCTGGGAGGCATACTAATGGCGCACCCTGGCCTATACTAATGGCGCACCCGCGGTGCGCCATTAGTATACCAGATACTAATGGCGCACCAGGTGGTGCGCCATTAGTAAAAATTACTAATGGCGTGCTGTTAATGGCGCACCACAGATGCGTCATTAATGGCCATACTAGGTGCGCCATTAGTAGGGGTTTTTCTAGTAGTGTACCTACGGCGGTGTGTCAAGGCTAGGAACAAGCCCAGCCCATCGACAACCGCGCCATGGAAGCCATTACGATAGTCGAACCTCCGGCGAAGCTTCAATTCGAAGCGGCGGCCGAAATCGAATCGATGGTTGCGGGGGACAGTCGTCTCTACTCTAGTGAGGCAGGCGGCGGGAGACAGGCAGGCGGAGTCATGACAGGGCGGGCGGCGGCGACATTGATTTTGGGCAAAATCGGCCAAAGGCGGAGTTGGGCGGCGGCAGGCTGTCGAGCGGAGAGGAAATGAAGGTAGTTAGGTGGTTGGCGTGCAGCCGCCGTTTTTACATCTCCTAGAGGTGGAGATGGAGATGCATTTTTTGTTTACATATACATCATCTGTTGGGGGGAGGGGGGAGGGGGGGCTCAGAAGATGCAAAAGTAAGTTACTTTTGCATCTACATCATCTATTAGAGTTGCTCTTAGAGGTTGATGAAAATTGTGCGGAAATACTATAAAAATACTTTATGAGCAATAATTACTACATTATATATAAGAGTCGGAAAAAATACACATAAGAGCTGAAAATAAAAACATTGACGCATGGTTGAAAACTAAAAAAAAAACTGTAGCTCCCACGGCAGAGTGTGCATATGTTGTTCCAGAGCCAAATAATATGTGTTTCCCACAGAGAAAATTCCATGATTATCCAAGTGCCATGCAGCAAAATCCTCCTCAATCCGGCCTTAGAGGTTGATGCCGTCAGTAGGAAGAAATGATGTGAAAATACAATAGACAAATTTTATCGGTAATAATTACTACTCCCTCCGTCCCATATGGAGTGTCCCATAATATAAGAGCATAACGCTCTTATATTATGGGACGGAGGGAGTATATTATATGTAAGAGTTGGAAATTTCATGATTATCCAAATGTAATGCAATAAAGTCCTCCTCGATCTGGTCTTAGAGGTTGATGCTGTTAGTTGGAAAGGAAATGGTGTGGAAATACAATAGGCAAAGTTTATCAGCAATAATTACTACTCCCTCCGTTCCTAAATGTAAGTCTTTTTAGAGATTTCAATGCGGACTACATACGGATGTATATAGATGCACTTTAGAGTGTAGATTCACTCATTTTGCTTCGTATGTAGTATTTAGTGGAATCTCTAGAAAGACTTATATTTAGGAACGGAAGAAGTATATTATATATAAGAGACAGGGAAAAAAGGCACGTAAGAGTTGAAATATATAAAAGAAACATGGACGTAGGGTTCAAAACTACAAAAAAGCCATGTGCTAATGTCTAGCACAACCTTCCTAAATGTAAGTCTTTTTAGAGATTTCAATGCGGACTACATACGGATGTATAT